>NC_133179.1:51930000-51940000 GCF_049306965.1 Danio rerio | reverse complement strand
ATCTCTCTGAACACCAATGTGGCCACAAACAGCCTATCTGTACCTCTGAACACCAGTGTGACCACGAACAGCCTATTTGTCCCCCTGAATACCTATGTGGCCACAAACAGCCTATCTGTCCCCCTGAACACATAAATTGTGGGAACAACCCATACATCTCTCTGAACACCTATGTGGCCACAAACAGCCTATCTGTCTCTCTGAACACCTATGTGGCCACAAACAGCCTATCTGTCCCCCTGAACACCTAAATTGTGGGAACAACCCATAAATCTCTCTGAACACCAATGTGGCCACAAACAGCCTATCTGTCCCTCTGAACACCAGTGTGACCACAAACAGCCTATCTGTCCCCCTGAACACCTATGTGGCCACAAACAGCCTATCTGTCTCCCTGAACACCTATGTGGCCACAAACAGCCTATCTGTCCCCCTGAACACCTAAATTGTGGGAAAAACCCATCTGTCTCTCTGAACACCTATGTGGCCACGAACTGCCTATCTGTTCCCCTGAACACCTATGTGGCCACAAACAGCCTATCTGTCCCCCTGAACACCTAAATTGTGGGAACAACCCATACATCTCTCTGAACACCAATGTGGCCACAAACAGCCTATCTGTACCTCTGAACACCTAAATTGTGGGAAAAACCCATCTGTCTCTCTGAACACCTATGTGGCCACGAACTGCCTATCTGTCCCCCTGAACACTTATGTGGCCACAAACAGCCTATCTGTCCCCCTGAACACCTAAATTGTGGGAACAACCCATACATCTCTCTGAACACCTATGTGGCCACGAACAGCCTATCTGTCCCCCTGAACACCTAAATTGTGGGAAAAATCCATCTCTATCTCTGAACACCTATGTGGCCACGAACAGCCTATCTGTCCCCCTGAACACCTATGTGGCCACGAACAGCCTATCTGTCCCCCTGAACACCTATGTGGCCACGAACAGCCTATCTGTCCCCCTGAACACCTATATGGCCACAAACAGCCTATCTGTCCCCCTGAACACCTAAATTGTGGGAACAACCCATACATCTCTGAACACCAATGTGGCCACGAACAGCCTATCTGTCCCCCTGAACACCTATGTGGCCACAAACAGCCTGTCTGTCCCCATGAACACTTATGTGGCCACAAACAGGTTATCTGTCCCCCTGAACACCTATATGGCCACAAACAGCCTATCTGTCCCCCTGAACACCTAAATTGTGGGAACAACCCATACATCTCTCTAAACACCAATGTGGACACGAACAGCCTGTCTGTCCCCCTGAATACCTAAATTGTTGGAAAAATCCATCTGTCTCTCTGAACACCTATGTGGCCACAAACAGCCTATCTGTCCCCTTGAACACCTAAATTGTTGGAAAAATCCATCTGTCTCTCTGAACACCTATGTGGCCACAAACAGCCTATCTGTCCCCCTGAACACCTATGTGGCCACAAACAGCCTATCTGTCCCTCTGAACACCAATGTGACCATGAACAGCCTATTTGTCCCCCTGAACACCTATGAGGCCACGAACAGCCTTTCTGCCCCCTGAACACCTAAATTGTGGGAACAACCCATACATCTCTGAACACCAATGTGGCCACGAACAGCCTATCTGTCCCCCTGAACACCTATGTGGCCACAAACAGCCTGTCTGTCCCCATGAACACCTATGTGGCCACAAACAGCCTATCTGTCCACCTGAAAACCTAAATTGTGGGAACAACCCATCTATCTCTCTGAACACCAATGTGGCCATGAACAGCCTATTTGTCCCCCTGAACACCTATGTGGCCACAAACAGCCTATCTGTTCCCCTGAACAGCTAAATGGCCAGAAATGACCAATCTGTCCCTCTGAACACCAACGTGGCCACAAAAAGCCTATCTGTCCCCCTGAACACCTAAATGTTGGGAAATACCCATCTGTCTCTCTGAACACCTATGTGGCCACGAACAGCCTATCCATCCCCCTGAACACCTAAGTGGCCAGGAACGACCTATCTGTCCCCCTGAACATCTAAATGCCAAGTAACGACCTACAAGTCCCCCTGGATGCCAACGTGCCCACGATCAACCACTGAAGCCCTCAGAACGCCAAAGTTGCCAGGAACAATGCAGTCGTAGATTATTCAATAAACCAGTATCTTATTAGGATGTCTGTGGACATCCCACCTGTAGCTTATTAGGCTCTCTGTGGATATCCCACCTGTAGCTTATTAGGCTGTCTGTGGACATCCCACCTGTAGCTTATTAGGCTGTCTGTGGACATCCCACCTGTAGCTTATTAGGCTGCCTGTGGACATCCCACTAGGTTGTCTGTGGACATCCCACCTGTAGCTTATTAGGCTGTCTGTGGACATCCCACCTGTAGCTTATTAGGCTGTCTGTGGACATCCCACTAGACTGTCTGTGGACATCCCACCTGTAGCTTATTAGACTGTCTGTGGACATCCCATCTGTGGCTTATTAGGCTGTCTGTGGACATCCCACCTGTAGCTTATTAGGCTGTCTGTGGACATCCCACTAGACTGTCTGTGGACATCCCATCTGTAGCTTATTAGGCTGTCTGTGGACATCCCACCTGTAGCTTATTAGGCTGTCTGTGGACATCCCACTAGGCTGTCTGTGGACATCCTATCTGGAGCTTATTAGGCTGTCTACGGCCATCCCACCTGTAACTTATTAGGCTGTCTGTGGACATCCCAACTGTAGCTTATCATGCTGTCCGTGGACATCTCACTAGGCTGTCTGAGGGCATCCCAACTGTAGCTTATTAGGCTGTCTACGGCCATCCCACCTGTAGCTTATTTGAACAGGCCTAGGTAGGCTGTTTGTGGACACCCCAGTAAAAGGTCATCATTCCCAGCAGGAACAATTTTGAGGTTCATTAGGGGGAGCAGAGGGGTCAGGAGCCCCCACTCAGCAGTTTTTTCCATGTCAGAGCTCACCAAAAGACTTCTGTGACCTAAAAAAGCTCTGTCCACAAACAACCTATCTGGGCCCACTCAAATAAGTTACACGTGGGATGTTTTATGAGATTCACCCAACCAAGTGGTCAAACTTCAACAGATCCACAAAAAAAACCATTGGAGGTGGATCCCCACATCCCCCTGAGTTGCCCCCTGCTGTCAAAACCTCAAAATTCCACTGTCCAGCAACCACCTATTTTTATGAATGGAATAGATTGTACATGGGATGTCCAGATCTCAGCTTCTGGACACAACAGAGAGCCCAAACCTGCCTTCCTGCTCTAATCTGGACATGCCCTGTCCATGCTGTGAATTTGAAGAAGATTGGAGAAACTTGAAAATCTGACCAAAAAAATCTCTAAGGGTTACCCCTTTGAGCTTTTTTTGGTCAAATTTTCAAGTTTCTCCAAACTTCACCAAATTCACCCCCTGGACAGGATATGTCCAGACTAGCACACACACGCAGGTTTGGGCTCTCTACTGTGTCCAGAAGCTGAGATCTGGACATCCCACGTACAATCTATCCCATTGTATGAAATAGGCTGTTTGTGGACAGTGGAATTTCAACATTCCGAATCCTGTAGGTAGCCCAGGGGGGCTTGCCCTTTCACCCCAATAGGTTTTTTTGGCACTTTTTTGAGGTTTTCCAGCTCTATCTGATGGATCAAGAAAAAACATCCCACCTGTAACTTATTTAACCAGGGCTAGGTAGGCTGTCTGTGGACACCCCTGTAAAAGGTCACCATTCACAGCAGGAACAGTTTTGGGTTAGGGTTAGGGGGAGCAGAGGGGTCAGGAGGCCCCAATCAACAGTTTTTTCCACCTCAGAGCTCAACAAAAGGCTTCTGTACACCAAAAAAGCACTGTCCACAAACAGCCTATCTGGCCCCAGTCAAATAAGTTACACGTGGGATGTTATCCCCCACCGGAAATGTTGATTAAATTGCCCCCTCTAGTGTACAAAAGGGGATATGGCATGTGTTTGAAATGGCTAAAATCTGCAGTACCATAGCAGCTTCAAACATTATAGGGGGCGCTAATTTGCATTGACCTCTGTGTTATTAGATATGATGTTTAACAGAGCAAATAATCTCTGTCTGATACTGTCACAGTGTGTCTGATAGTTTTTTCTTCTGGAGAAAGTCTTGTTTGTTTTATTTTGGAAAGAATAAAAGTAGTTTTAAAAAAAATATTAAAAAATATTATAAAAAAGATTTTAAAAATAAATAAAAAATATATAAGTGTGTGTGTGCGTGTGTGTGTGTGTATATAAATATATATATATATATATATATATATATATATATATATATATATATATACATGTGTGTTTATTTATATATATATATATATATATATATATATATATATATATATATATATAAATTATATACATTTCATTATAAATTATAGATATTAATTATATAAATTATAATTATATAAATATATATAGTCTGTTCATCCATCCATCCATGCAGTAAGTGTCCTTTATTGAATCATATCTGTGCAGTTACAAATCCCTGATAATAACCCCCACTGGAAATGTTGATTAAATTGCCCCCTCTAGTGTACAAAAGGGGATATTGCATGTGTTCGAAATGGCTAAAATCTGCAGTACCATAGCAGGTTCAAACATTATAGGGGGCGCTAATTTGCATTGACCTCTGTGTTATTAGATATGATGTTTAAAAGAGCAAATAATCTCTGCCTGATACTGTCACAGTGTGTCTGATAGTTTTTTCTTCTGGAGAAAGTCTTGTTTGTTTTATTTTGTATATATATATATACATTTGTATATATATATATATATATATTCCAACTCTATCTGATGGATCAAAAAAAAACATCCCACCTGTAACTTATTTAACCAGGGCTAGGTAGGCTGTCTGTGGACACCCCTGTAAAAGGTCACCATTCACAGCAGGAACAGTTTTGGGGTTCATTAGAGGGAGCAGAGGGGTCAGGAGGCCCCAATCAACAGTTTTTTCCACCTCAGAGCTCACCAAAAGGCTTCTGTACCCCAAAAAAGCACTGTCCACAAACAGCCTATTTGGGCCCAGTCAAATAAGTTAAACGTGGGATGTTTTATATGATTTTTCCACCCAAGTTGTTAAACTTTAACAGATCCACAAAAAAACCTTTGAAGGGGGATCCCCAGCTCCCCCTGAGTTGCCCCCTGCTGTCAAAACCTCAAAATTCTACTGTCCAGCAACCACCTATTTTTATGAATGGAATAGATTGCAGGTGGGATGTCCAGATCTCAGCTTCTACAAGGGCTAGCAAGCTGAAACCTGGCCTCCTGCTCTAATCTGGACATGCCCTGTCCAGGGTGTGAATTTGAAGAAGATTGGAGAAACTTGAAAATCTGACCAAAAAAAGCTCAAAGGGGTACCCCTTTGAGTTTTTTTTGGTCAAATTTTCAAGTTTCTCCAAACTTCCCCAAATTCACCCCCTGGACAGGGCATGTCCAGACTAGCACAGAAACGCAGGTTTGGGCTCTCTACAGTGTCCAGAAGCTGAGATCTGGACATCCCACGTACAATCTATCCCATTGTTTGAAATAGGCTGTTTGTGGACGGTGGAATTTCAACATTTCGAAACCTGTAGGTGGCCCAGGGGGGCTTGCCCTTTCATCTCAATGGGTTTTTTTGGCACTTTTTTGAGTTTTTCCAACTCTATCTGATGGATCAAGAAAAAACATCCCACCCGTAACTTATTCGAACAGGGCGAGGTAGGCTGTCCGTGGACACCCCTGTAAAAGGTCACCATTCACAGCAGGAACAGTTTTGGGGGTCATTAGGGGGATTAGAGGGGCCAGGAAGCCCCACCTATCAGTTTTTTCCACGTCAGAGCTCACCAAAAGGCTTCTGTGGCCTAAAAAAGCACTGTCCACGAACAGCCTATCTGGGCCCTTTCAAATAAGTTACACGTGGGACCTTCTTGTTTAAACAGTCAAAGGGACCTTTATTTTGGCGCAAAACGGTGGGGGCTTCGACTACGGTTTCGTCAAGGCCCCCTGCACGACCTATTCAAATTTCGTACGCCTCGGTGCAGGGGAAGTACTTGAAAAAAAATCCGAAAGAAATATTCAGTGAAAATTATTGAATCCGCCCCTCCCCCGCCCCGCCAATTAAGCATTTGCAAAGGACCTGCGGGCCCCAAACTTTCAGGATCTTTTAAGGGACCCCTGAGGGTCAGACCATATCATTTCGGAGCCGTTTCGGGCCACGGGGGCCATTCGGCAGGGCGTCCACGAACCACCTATAAAATGAATGGGATAAGTTACATGTGTCATGGGCCCTGGATCGGCCCCAGAGGGTCCGAGGGGCTCCAAACTTGGTCTGCTGGTAGCCTAGGGGCCCCCAAACACCATACTGAGAGCACAAGTGCCTCGCTCGAACGCAACTCTTAATTGGCGAGGCAGAGCAAATCTCTCACCCAGGCCTCTTTCACCTATGCACTCTAAGTCTGTCTCATGAATGACTTTGCATGTTTGAGGTCAACTTTGCACCCTCAAAGGTTAGGGGTCATTTGGGTAGTTAGGAGGGGTCAGGGACCCCGTCCAACAGTGTCTGTCAAGTCAGAGCTCACCAAACGGCTTCTGTGGCCTAAAAAAGCACTGTCCACAAACAGCCTATCTGGGCCCATTCAAATAAGTTACACGTGGGACTTGTAGTTTGAGTGGTCAAAGGGACCTTTATTTTGGCGCAAAACGGTGGGGGCTTCGACTACAGTTTCGTCAAGGCCCCCTGCATCAGCTATTCAAATTTCGTACCCCTCGGTGCAGGGGAAGCACTTGAAAAAAAATCAGAAAGAAATATTCAGTGAAAATTATTGAATCCGCCCCTCCCCCGCCCAGCCAATTAAGCCTTTCCAAAGGACCTGCGGGCCCCAAACTTTGAGGATCTTTGAAGGGGCCCTTGAGGGTCAGAACATATCAATTCGGAGCCATTTGGGACCACGGGGGCCATTCCGCGGGGCGTCCACGAACCACCTATTAAAATGAATGGGATAAGTTACACGTGTCAGCGGCCCCCCTTCGGCCACCGAGGGTCTGAGAGACCCCAGATTTGGCACAGAGTTGCGTCACAAGGCCCTCTGTCACCTACCGAAAGGGCTAGCTCGAGGGGCGCTCCAAAAAAATTTCTGAGCTCTTCATACATCCCTCTGTCTCTCATACAGCTCTATACAATGAGGCCTAAGAGGGTGTTTTTGTCGGCCAGGCCTAAAACGCTCAGAAAGGAGCTAGGGCCACGGAACTTGGGGACCTGGCTGAGGGGCCGGTGGCGGTACTCTGTGCCAAATTTGGGGGTCCTGCGACCTTTTGAACCCCTGTACGGCCTTGTCCCATCTGCAACTTATTCAATGGAATTTCATAGGTGGTTCGCGGTCATGGGGGGCTTTTTTGAGCAAATTAGCGCGTGCGCCCGCGGAACTCGGGGGCCTGATTCAGGGGCCCATGACGTAACATATATGTCAGTTCGGGGCCGATCGGGTAACGTCAGCGCTCCCATGTACACGGAAGCCATCTGCGGCCCGACACTCTGGGTCTCGTGTCGGGGGCCCCAACATGACCCCTGTGCCGATTTTCGGGGCCCTCTGACCTTTTGACCTCTCGGGAGCCAACGTCCCACGTGCAACTTATTTCAATGCAAAATCCATAGGTGATTCGCGGTCAAGGGGGGCTTTTTTGAGCAAATTAGACCGTGTGACCGCGGAACTTGGGGGCCTGATCCAGGGGCCCGTGACGTAACATATATGTCAGTTCGGGGCCGATCGGGTAACGTCAGCGCTCCCATGTACACGAAAGCCATCTGCGACCTGACACTCTGGGTCTCGTGTCGGGGGCCCCGACATGACCCCCGTGCCGATTTTCGGGGCCCTCTGACCTTTCGACCCTTCGGGAGCCAACGTCCCACGTGCAACTTATTTCAATGTAAACTCCATAGGTGGTTCGCGGTCATTGGGGGTTTTTTTGAGCAAATTTGCCAGTGCGACCGCGGAACTTGGGGGCCCGATTCAGGGGCCTGTGACGTAACATATATGTCAATTTGGGGTCGATCGGGCACTTTCCACGAAACACCTACAAAATGAATGGAATAAGTTGCACGTGTCACGGGCCCCGGTTCGGCCCCCGGGGGCCCGAGGGACTCCAAATTTGGCCTGCTGGCAGCCTAGGGGCCCCAGAACAACATACTGAGAGCACAAGTGCCTCGCTCGAACACAACTCTTAATTGGCTTCTCAGCCCAACTTTCACAGAAAGGCCTCTTTAGTCTTTAGACCCCAAGACTGTCTTGAGGCACTTTCTGTGTTTTTAGAGGATTTTTTTTTGGCACTCTATAAAACCTTCACGAGACCTTCTGGGGCCCTGAAATTCGAGGTGCCGTGTCGGGGGCCCCTGCACGACCACCACGTCGAATTTCGGGGCCCTCTGACCTTTTGACCTCTCGGGAGCCAACGTCCCACCTGCTACTTATTCAATGTAAACTCCATAGGTGGTTCGCGGTCATGGGGGGCTTTTTTGAGCAAATTAGATCGTGTGACCGCGGAACTTGGGGGCCTGATTCAGGGGCCCGTGACGTAACATATATGTCAGTTCGGGGCCGATCGGGTAACGTCGACGCTCCCATGTACACGGAAGCCATCTGCGGCCCGACACTCTGGGTCTCGTGTCGGGGGCCCCAACATGACCCCTGTGCCGATTTTCGGGGCCCTCTGACCTTTCGACCCTTCGGGAGCCAACGTCCCACGTGCAACTTATTTCATTGTAAATTCCATAGGTGGTTCGCGGTCATTGGGGGTTTTTTTGAGCAAATTAGCCAGTGCGACCGCGGAACTCGGGGGCCTGATTCAGGGGCCCGTGACGTAACATATATGTCAGTTTGGGGCCGATCGGGCACTTTCCACGAAACACCTACAAAATGAATGGAATAAGTTGCACGTGTCAGGGGCCCCAGATCGGCCCCCGGGGGTCCGAGCGGTTCCAAACTTGGCCTGCTGGCAGCCTAGGGGCCCCCGAACAACATACTGAGAGCACAAGTGCCTCGCTCAAACGCAACTCTTAATTGGCAAGGCAGAGCAAATCTCTCACACATGCCTCTTTCACCTGTGTACTGCAAGTCTGTCTCAAGAATGACTTTGCACTTTTGAGGTGAACTTTGCACCCTCAAAGTTTAGGGGTTATTTGGGTAGTTAGGAGGGGTCAGGGACCTCATCCGACAGTGTGTGTCAAGTCAGAGCTCACCAAACGGCTTCTGTGGCCTAAAAAAGCCCTGTCCGCGGACGGCCTAAAAATAAGTTGCCCGTGGGACCTTTTTGTTTGAGTGGTCAAAGGGACCTTTATTTTGGCGCAAAACGTTGGGGGCTTCGACTACAGTTTCGTCAAGACCCCCTGCACCACCTATTCAAATTTCGTACGCCTCGGTGCAGGGGAAGCACTTGAAAAAAAATCAGAAAAAATATTCAGAGAAAATTATATAATCCGCCCATCCCCCGCCCAGCCAATTAAGCACTTGCAAAGGTCCTGCGGGCCCCAAACTTTGCGGATCGTTTGAGGGGCCCCTGAGGGTCAGACCATATCAATTCGGAGTCGTTTCGGACCACGGGGGCCAATTCGGGGGGCGTCCATGAAACACCTTCCAAATGAATGGAATAAGTTACACGTGTCAGTGGCCGCCGTTCGGCCACCGGGGACCCGAGGGGCCCCAAATTCGGCACAAAGTTGCGTCACAAAGCCCTCTGTCGCATACCGAGAGGGCTAGCTCGAGGGACACCCTGAATATTTTTATGGATTTTTCGTATGTCCCTCTGTCTCACATAGGACTCTATGGGATGAGGCCTAAAAGGGTGGTTTTGTTGGCCAGGCCTAAAAAGTTCAGAAAGCAGCTAGGGCCACGGAACTTGGGGACCTGGCTGGGGGGCCGGCGGCGGTACTCTGTGCCAAATTTGGGGGTCCTGCGACTTTTTGACCTCTCGGGAGCTATCGTCCCACGTGCAACTTATTCAATGTAAACTCCGTAGGTGG
>NC_133179.1:51917500-51925000 GCF_049306965.1 Danio rerio | reverse complement strand
ATTCCTTTAAGTTTCAGCTTTGCAACCATACTCCCCCCAGAGCCCAGAGACTCGTGGTTTCCCACACGCTGCCCGGCGGGTCATTGTGGTAGTAACGCCGCCGGATCGCGGGTCGGCATCGTTTACGGTCGGAACTACGACGGTATCTGATCGTCTTCGAACCTCCGACTTTCGTTCTTGATTAATGAAAACGTTCTTGGCAAACGCTTTCGCTCCAGTCCGTCTTGCGCCGGTCCAAGAATTTCACCTCTAGCGGCGCAATACGAATGCCCCCGGCCGTCCCTCTCAATCATGGCCCCGGGTTCCGGAAACCCACAGAAAATAGAACCGGGGTCCTATTCCATTATTCCTAGCTGGGGTATTCATAAGGGCGCAGTCGGCCCTGCCTTGAACACTCTAATTTTTTCAAAGTAAACGCTCCGGGCCCCAAGCCGAGGACACCCAGTCAAGGGCATCCGGGGGGCGCCGGGAGGCCTGGGGGTCCGGGACCGGCGGTGGCTCGCCTCACGGCGGACCGCGCGGCCCGGTCCCCGAGATCCAACTACGAGCTTTTTAACTGCAGCAACGTTAGCATACGCTATTGGAGCTGGAATTACCGCGGCTGCTGGCACCAGACTTGCCCTCCAATGGGTCCTCGCCCATGGGTTTAGGATACGCTCATTCCAATTACAGGGCCTCGAAGGAGACCTGCATTGTTATTTTTCGTCACTACCTCTCCGTGTCGGAAATGGGTAATTTGCGCGCCTGCTGCCTTCCTTGGATGTGGTAGCCGTTTCTCAGGCTCCCTCTCCGGAATCGAACCCTGATTCCCCGTCACCCGTGGTCACCATGGTAGGCGACGGACCTACCATCGAAAGTTGATAGGGCAGACATTCGAATGAACCGTCGCCGCCGCGAGGGCGTGCGATCGGCCCGAGGTTATCTAGAGTCACCAAAGCGAGGCCGGGGGCGGACGGCGGCGGGTAGGCGCGAAGCCCCCCTCTCCACCGCCCGCGCACCCGCATGGGTTTTGGATCTGATAAATGCACGCGTCCCCAGGGACCCACCCCACCCCGCCACATAGGGGGAGAAGGGCGGCCCAGGTCGGCGCTCGTTGGCATGTATTAGCTCTGGAATTGCCACAGTTATCCAAGTAACCGGGAGGAGCGATCAAAGGAACCATAACTGATTTAATGAGCCATTCGCAGTTTCACTGTACCGTCCGTGTGCACTTAGACTTGCATGGCTTAATCTTTGAGACAAGCATATATTACTGGCAGGATCAACCAGGTAGCCCCTCACACATCAGGTAAAATGCCAGAGGGAGAGGGGGGGAGAGGCGGCGGTTACCCACTGCCTACCCGCCACCCATCCGGCCTTCACGCAGAAGGGGGGTTGGGGTATGCCGCGAACGGGCATGGCTTCTAATCGAGGCCATCACCAGGAAGGTTCGTGCTTCGTAACGGGAACAACTGCGCCAGAGATGCCGCGCACACCTACCCGGCACACCAATCCTACCCCGCCGCCAGCCAACACGCCCGGGGTCCAGCCCGGGAGGGTGGGGAGGACAGGGAGGGATGCTGCCCGGTTAAGGCGCACGCACAACACCAACTTACGCACCTATTCCCGTCAATGTAGGACATTCCGAGGCAGACGGGCCATCTGAGTCTATTTCACCCAATAAGCTAGGGTCGAGGACCGGGTGAAGACCCACCTCGCCCTCCTTTCGAATGCCCAAATCGGGGAGGATCTCACCCCACCCACAGCGGTCCCCTTTGTCAGATGACCGGGCGAGGGGCCTGCCCCTGGGGCATCGCGCACATTTCCCATCGGTCATGTGGTGGAAGGCGGTGGCACGTAGTTACGCGCTCAAAACCTAAGTCCGCTAAATCACGCCTTCCCCGAAACCTCGACGGCAGGTCAGCGATAACCAGCTACGGTTACCCGGACGTCCGGCAGGGAAAGGCCCGAGAGGTCACACCCTGCCCGGCTTGAGGCCAGAGCTCGAGGGTCATGGATGTCGGAGTGGACTGGTGATTTAAGGCTTCTCGCTTTCAGAAACGGTACCGATGGTTACCCACAACTAACTTTGCAATGAAACTGTGCTGCTGGTCACCCAAAAATAACTTTGTCTCTCAGATTGGTGCTGCTGGTTACCCACAACTGACATTGTGCTTGGCTTGACTGACTGGCCTGGCTGGCTGGCTGGCTGGCTGACTGGGGGTGGGCTGGCTTGGCTGGCCTGGGCTGGTTGGGTTGGCCTGGGCTGGCTTGGCTGGCCTGGGCTGGCTGGCTGGCTGGCTGGGCTGGGCTGGGCTGGCCTGGCCTGGCTGGCTGGCTGGCTGACTGGGGGTGGGCTTGGCTGGCCTGGGCTGGCTGGCTGGCTGGCTGACTGGGGGTGGGCTGGGCTGGGCTTGGCTGGCCTGGCCTGGCCTGGCTGGCTGGCTGGCTGGCTGACTGGGGGTGGGCTGGCTTGGCTGGCCTGGGCTGGGCTGGGCTGGGCTGGGCTGGGCTGGCCTGGCCTGGCTGGCTGGCTGGCTGGCTGGCTGGCTGACTGGGGCTGGGCTGGGCTGGGCTGGGCTGGCCTGGCCTGGCCTGGCCTGGCCTGGCTGGCTGGCTGGCTGGCTGGCTGGCTGACTGGGGGTGGGCTTGGCTGGCCTGGGCTGGCTGGCTGGCTGGCTGGCTGGCTGGCTGACTGGGGGTGGGCTGGGCTTGGCTGGCCTGGCCTGGCCTGGCCTGGCCTGGCCTGGCCTGGCCTGGCTGGCTGGCTGGCTGACTGGGGTGGGCTGGGCTGGGCTGGCCTGGCCTGGCCTGGCTGGCTGGCTGGCTGGCTGGCTGGCTGACTGGGGGTGGGCTTGGCTGGCCTGGGCTGGCTGGCTGGCTGGCTGGCTGACTGGGGGTGGGCTGGGCTTGGCTGGCCTGGCCTGGCCTGGCTGGCTGGCTGGCTGACTGGGGGTGGGCTTGGCTGGCCTGGGCTGGCTGGCTGGCTGGCTGGCTGGCTGGCTGACTGGGGGTGGGCTGGGCTTGGCTGGCCTGGCCTGGCCTGGCCTGGCCTGGCCTGGCCTGGCCTGGCTGGCTGGCTGGCTGACTGGGGGTGGGCTGGGCTGGGCTGGCCTGGCCTGGCCTGGCTGGCTGGCTGGCTGGCTGGCTGGCTGACTGGGGGTGGGCTTGGCTGGCCTGGGCTGGCTGGCTGGCTGGCTGGCTGACTGGGGGTGGGCTGGGCTTGGCTGGCCTGGCCTGGCCTGGCTGGCTGGCTGGCTGACTGGGGGTGGGCTGGGCTGGGCTGGGCTGGGCTGGGCTTGGCTGGCCTGGCCTGGCCTGGCCTGGCCTGGCTGGCTGGCTGGCTGACTGGGGGTGGGCTTGGCTGGCTGGCTGGCTGGCTGGCTGGCTGACTGGGGGTGGGCTTGGCTGGCTGGCTGGCTGGCTGGCTGGCTGACTGGGGGTGGGCTGGGCTTGGCTGGCCTGGCCTGGCCTGGCTGGCTGGCTGGCTGACTGGGGGTGGGCTGGGCTGGGCTGGGCTGGCCTGGCCTGGCCTGGCCTGGCCTGGCCTGGCTGGCTGGCTGGCTGGCTGGCTGGCTGACTGGGGGTGGGCTTGGCTGGCTGGCTGGCTGGCTGGCTGGCTGACTGGGGGTGGGCTTGGCTGGCCTGGGCTGGCTGGCTGGCTGGCTGGCTGACTGGGGGTGGGCTGGGCTTGGCTGGCCTGGCTGGCTGACTGAGGGTGGGCTGGGCTGGGCTGGGCTGGGCTGGGCTGGGCTGGGCTTGGCTGGCCTGGCCTGGCCTGGCCTGGCCTGGCTGGCTGGCTGGCTGGCTGACTGGGGGTGGGCTTGGCTGGCCTGGGCTGGCTGGCTGGCTGGCTGGCTGACTGGGGGTGGGCTGGGCTTGGCTGGCCTGGCCTGGCCTGGCCTGGCCTGGCTGGCTGGCTGGCTGACTGGGGGTGGGCTTGGCTGGCTGGCTGGCTGGCTGGCTGACTGGGGGTGGGCTGGGCTTGGCTGGCCTGGCCTGGCCTGGCTGGCTGGCTGGCTGGCTGACTGGGGGTGGGCTTGGCTGGCCTGGGCTGGCTGGCTGGCTGGCTGGCTGACTGGGGGTGGGCTTGGCTGGCCTGGGCTGGCTGGCTGGCTGGCTGGCTGACTGGGGGTGGGCTGGGCTTGGCTGGCCTGGCCTGGCCTGGCCTGGCTGGCTGGCTGGCTGACTGGGGGTGGGCTGGGCTGGGCTGGGCTGGCCTGGCCTGGCCTGGCTGGCTGGCTGGCTGGCTGGCTGGCTGACTGGGGGTGGGCTTGGCTGGCCTGGGCTGGCTGGCTGGCTGGCTGGCTGACTGGGGGTGGGCTGGGCTGGCCTGGGCTGGCTGGCTGGCTGGCTGGCTGACTGGGGGTGGGCTTGGCTGGCCTGGGCTGGCTGGCTGGCTGGCTGGCTGACTGGGGCTGGGCTTGGCTGGCCTGGCCTGGCCTGGCTGGCTGGCTGGCTGACTGAGGGTGGGCTGGGCTGGGCTGGGCTGGGCTTGGCTGGCCTGGCCTGGCCTGGCCTGGCTGGCTGGCTGGCTGGCTGACTGGGGGTGGGCTTGGCTGGCTGGCTGGCTGGCTGACTGGGGGTGGGCTTGGCTGGCCTGGGCTGGCTGGCTGGCTGGCTGACTGGGGGTGGGCTGGGCTGGGCTTGGCTGGCCTGGCCTGGCCTGGCTGGCTGGCTGACTGGGGGTGGGCTGGGCTGGGCTTGGCTGGCCTGGCCTGGCTGGCTGGCTGGCTGGCTGGCTGGCTGACTGGGGGTGGGCTTGGCTGGACTTGGCTGGCTGGCTGGCTGGCCGGCCTGGGCTTGCCTGACCTGGCCTGGCCTGGCTGGATTGGGGGTGGCTGGCTGGCTGGCTGGCTGGCTGGCCGGCCTGGGCTTGCCTGACCTGGCCTGGCCTGGCTGGATTGGGGGTGGCTGGCTGGCTGGCTGGCTGGCCGGCCTGGGCTTGCCTGACCTGGCCTGGCCTGGCTGGCTGGCTGGCTGGCTGGCCGGCCTGGGCTTGCCTGACCTGGCCTGGCCTGGCTGGGCTGGGGGTGGCTGGCTGGCTGGCTGGCTGGCCGGCCTGGGCTTGCCTGACCTGGCCTGGCCTGGCTGGGCTGGGGGTGGCTGGCTGGCTGGCTGGCTGGCCGGCCTGGGCTTGCCTGACCTGACCTGGCCTGGCTGGATTGGGGGTGGCTGGCTGGCTGGCTGGCTGGCTGGCCGGCCTGGGCTTGAAGCCGGGAGACATGGGCCGGCCTACGACCCCACCACATGGAACCCGTTCACCAGCCGTGCCCGGGCACCCCACTATTAAGCCCGGGGACACTGACTTTGTTAAAATGCACTTGACAGACTCACGTGCTGCTGGTGACCCATTTCAGTAATGCGTGCCGCTGGTGGCCCTCTTGGCCTTTACTATTTGGATTTGAGGGCTGCGTGCCGCTGGTGACCCAATCGAGTATTGTTTGACGCTGGTTGCCCACCTCGCCTTTACTATTTGGATTTGGGGGCTGCGTGCCGCTGGTGACCCAATCGAGTATTGTTTGACGCTGGTTGCCCACCTTGCCTTTACTATTTGGATTTGGGGGCTGCGTGCCGCTGGTGACCCAATCGAGTATTGTGTGACGCTAGTGGCCCAATTGAGTATTGCGTGCTGCTGGTGGCCCAATTGAGTATTGTGTGCTGCTGGTGACCCACCTGGCTGTCACTACTGGAGTTTGGCCGGCCGCCGTTGGTGCTCTTACCGCCTTTATTCTCTTGGTAGACGGCTTGCGGGGCGCAGCCACAACGCCGCTATTGAAGCACCAGAACTTGCACTTCACCGAGCCACGGGGCAATGCACACCCAGGGGAAAGTGTGCAAGCCAGGGCAGGGATTGGCAGACATGTCCCGGTGATCTATAGCCACGGAGTTGACCGGTCACCACCAACCCACACTCAATCTATGCAGCACCATGCCCAAAACGGACGACCAGAGCCGGCTTGCGGGGCCCAGCCACAACGTCGCTATTGAAGCACCAGAACTTCCACTTCACCGAGCCACGGGGCTATGCATACCCGGGGGAAAGTGTGCAAGCCAGGGCAGGGATTGGCAGACATGTCCCGATGATCTATAGCCACGGAGTTGACCGGACACCACCAACCCACACTCAATCTATGCAGCACCATGCCCAAAACGGACGACCAGAGCCGGCTTGCGGGGCCCAGCCACAACGTCGCTATTGAAGCACCAGAACTTCCACTTCACCGAGCCACGGGGCTATGCATACCCGGGGGAAAGTGTGCAAGCCAGGGCAGGGATTGGCAGACATGTCCCGATGATCTATAGCCACGGAGTTGACCGGACACCACCAACCCACACTCAATCTATGCAGCACCATGCCCAAAACGGACGACCAGAGCCGGCTTGCGGGGCCCAGCCACAACGTCGCTATTGAAGCACCAGAACTTCCACTTCACCGAGCCACGGGGCTATGCATACCCGGGGGAAAGTGTGCAAGCCAGGGCAGGGATTGGCAGACATGTCCCGATGATCTATAGCCACGGAGTTGACCGGACACCACCAACCCACACTCAATCTATGCAGCACCATGCCCAAAACGGACGACCAGAGCCGGCTTGCGGGGCCCAGCCACAACGTCGCTATTGAAGCACCAGAACTTCCACTTCACCGAGCCACGGGGCTATGCATACCCGGGGGAAAGTGTGCAAGCCAGGGCAGGGATTGGCAGACATGTCCCGATGATCTATAGCCACGGAGTTGACCGGTCACCACCAACCCACACTCAATCTATGCAGCACCATGCCCAAAACGGACGACCAGAGCCGGCTTGCGGGGCCCAGCCACAACGTCGCTATTGAAGCACCAGAACTTCCACTTCACCGAGCCACGGGGCTATGCATACCCGGGGGAAAGTGTGCAAGCCAGGGCAGGGATTGGCAGACATGTCCCGGTGATCTATAGCCACGGAGTTGACCGGTCACCACCAACCCACACTCAATCTATGCAGCACCATGCCCAAAACGGACGACCAGAGCCGGCTTGCGGGGCCCAGCCACAACGTCGCTATTGAAGCACCAGAACTTCCACTTCACCGAGCCACGGGGCTATGCATACCCGGGGGAAAGTGTGCAAGCCAGGGCAGGGATTGGCAGACATGTCCCGATGATCTATAGCCACGGAGTTGACCGGACACCACCAACCCACACTCAATCTATGCAGCACCATGCCCAAAACGGACGACCAGAGCCGGCTTGCGGGGCCCAGCCACAACGTCGCTATTGAAGCACCAGAACTTCCACTTCACCGAGCCACGGGGCTATGCATACCCGGGGGAAAGTGTGCAAGCCAGGGCAGGGATTGGCAGACATGTCCCGGTGATCTATAGCCACGGAGTTGACCGGTCACCACCAACCCACACTCAATCTATGCAGCACCATGCCCAAAACGGACGACCAGAGCCGGCTTGCGGGGCCCAGCCACAACGTCGCTATTGAAGCACCAGAACTTCCACTTCACCGAGCCACGGGGCTATGCATACCC
>NC_133179.1:51900000-51907500 GCF_049306965.1 Danio rerio | reverse complement strand
TAGACTTGCATGGCTTAATCTTTGAGACAAGCATATATTACTGGCAGGATCAACCAGGTAGCCCCTCACACATCAGGTAAAATGCCAGAGGGAGAGGGGGGGAGAGGCGGCGGTTACCCACTGCCTACCCGCCACCCATCCGGCCTTCACGCAGAAGGGGGGTTGGGGTATGCCGCGAACGGGCATGGCTTCTAATCGAGGCCATCACCAGGAAGGTTCGTGCTTCGTAACGGGAACAACTGCGCCAGAGATGCCGCGCACACCTACCCGGCACACCAATCCTACCCCGCCGCCAGCCAACACGCCCGGGGTCCAGCCCGGGAGGGTGGGGAGGACAGGGAGGGATGCTGCCCGGTTAAGGCGCACGCACAACACCAACTTACGCACCTATTCCCGTCAATGTAGGACATTCCGAGGCAGACGGGCCATCTGAGTCTATTTCACCCAATAAGCTAGGGTCGAGGACCGGGTGAAGACCCACCTCGCCCTCCTTTCGAATGCCCAAATCGGGGAGGATCTCACCCCACCCACAGCGGTCCCCTTTGTCAGATGACCGGGCGAGGGGCCTGCCCCTGGGGCATCGCGCACATTTCCCATCGGTCATGTGGTGGAAGGCGGTGGCACGTAGTTACGCGCTCAAAACCTAAGTCCGCTAAATCACGCCTTCCCCGAAACCTCGACGGCAGGTCAGCGATAACCAGCTACGGTTACCCGGACGTCCGGCAGGGAAAGGCCCGAGAGGTCACACCCTGCCCGGCTTGAGGCCAGAGCTCGAGGGTCATGGATGTCGGAGTGGACTGGTGATTTAAGGCTTCTCGCTTTCAGAAACGGTACCGATGGTTACCCACAACTAACTTTGCAATGAAACTGTGCTGCTGGTCACCCAAAAATAACTTTGTCTCTCAGATTGGTGCTGCTGGTTACCCACAACTGACATTGTGCTTGGCTTGACTGACTGGCCTGGCTGGCTGGCTGGCTGGCTGACTGGGGGTGGGCTGGCTTGGCTGGCCTGGGCTGGTTGGGTTGGCCTGGGCTGGCTTGGCTGGCCTGGGCTGGCTGGCTGGCTGGCTGGGCTGGGCTGGGCTGGCCTGGCCTGGCTGGCTGGCTGGCTGACTGGGGGTGGGCTTGGCTGGCCTGGGCTGGCTGGCTGGCTGGCTGACTGGGGGTGGGCTGGGCTGGGCTTGGCTGGCCTGGCCTGGCCTGGCTGGCTGGCTGGCTGGCTGACTGGGGGTGGGCTGGCTTGGCTGGCCTGGGCTGGGCTGGGCTGGGCTGGGCTGGGCTGGCCTGGCCTGGCTGGCTGGCTGGCTGGCTGGCTGGCTGACTGGGGCTGGGCTGGGCTGGGCTGGGCTGGCCTGGCCTGGCCTGGCCTGGCCTGGCTGGCTGGCTGGCTGGCTGGCTGGCTGACTGGGGGTGGGCTTGGCTGGCCTGGGCTGGCTGGCTGGCTGGCTGGCTGGCTGGCTGACTGGGGGTGGGCTGGGCTTGGCTGGCCTGGCCTGGCCTGGCCTGGCCTGGCCTGGCCTGGCCTGGCTGGCTGGCTGGCTGACTGGGGTGGGCTGGGCTGGGCTGGCCTGGCCTGGCCTGGCTGGCTGGCTGGCTGGCTGGCTGGCTGACTGGGGGTGGGCTTGGCTGGCCTGGGCTGGCTGGCTGGCTGGCTGGCTGACTGGGGGTGGGCTGGGCTTGGCTGGCCTGGCCTGGCCTGGCTGGCTGGCTGGCTGACTGGGGGTGGGCTTGGCTGGCCTGGGCTGGCTGGCTGGCTGGCTGGCTGGCTGGCTGACTGGGGGTGGGCTGGGCTTGGCTGGCCTGGCCTGGCCTGGCCTGGCCTGGCCTGGCCTGGCCTGGCTGGCTGGCTGGCTGACTGGGGGTGGGCTGGGCTGGGCTGGCCTGGCCTGGCCTGGCTGGCTGGCTGGCTGGCTGGCTGGCTGACTGGGGGTGGGCTTGGCTGGCCTGGGCTGGCTGGCTGGCTGGCTGGCTGACTGGGGGTGGGCTGGGCTTGGCTGGCCTGGCCTGGCCTGGCTGGCTGGCTGGCTGACTGGGGGTGGGCTGGGCTGGGCTGGGCTGGGCTGGGCTGGGCTTGGCTGGCCTGGCCTGGCCTGGCCTGGCCTGGCTGGCTGGCTGGCTGACTGGGGGTGGGCTTGGCTGGCTGGCTGGCTGGCTGGCTGGCTGACTGGGGGTGGGCTTGGCTGGCTGGCTGGCTGGCTGGCTGGCTGACTGGGGGTGGGCTGGGCTTGGCTGGCCTGGCCTGGCCTGGCTGGCTGGCTGGCTGACTGGGGGTGGGCTGGGCTGGGCTGGGCTGGCCTGGCCTGGCCTGGCCTGGCCTGGCCTGGCTGGCTGGCTGGCTGGCTGGCTGGCTGACTGGGGGTGGGCTTGGCTGGCTGGCTGGCTGGCTGGCTGGCTGACTGGGGGTGGGCTTGGCTGGCCTGGGCTGGCTGGCTGGCTGGCTGGCTGACTGGGGGTGGGCTGGGCTTGGCTGGCCTGGCTGGCTGACTGAGGGTGGGCTGGGCTGGGCTGGGCTGGGCTGGGCTGGGCTGGGCTTGGCTGGCCTGGCCTGGCCTGGCCTGGCCTGGCTGGCTGGCTGGCTGGCTGACTGGGGGTGGGCTTGGCTGGCCTGGGCTGGCTGGCTGGCTGGCTGGCTGACTGGGGGTGGGCTGGGCTTGGCTGGCCTGGCCTGGCCTGGCCTGGCCTGGCTGGCTGGCTGGCTGACTGGGGGTGGGCTTGGCTGGCTGGCTGGCTGGCTGGCTGACTGGGGGTGGGCTGGGCTTGGCTGGCCTGGCCTGGCCTGGCTGGCTGGCTGGCTGGCTGACTGGGGGTGGGCTTGGCTGGCCTGGGCTGGCTGGCTGGCTGGCTGGCTGACTGGGGGTGGGCTTGGCTGGCCTGGGCTGGCTGGCTGGCTGGCTGGCTGACTGGGGGTGGGCTGGGCTTGGCTGGCCTGGCCTGGCCTGGCCTGGCTGGCTGGCTGGCTGACTGGGGGTGGGCTGGGCTGGGCTGGGCTGGCCTGGCCTGGCCTGGCTGGCTGGCTGGCTGGCTGGCTGGCTGACTGGGGGTGGGCTTGGCTGGCCTGGGCTGGCTGGCTGGCTGGCTGGCTGACTGGGGGTGGGCTGGGCTGGCCTGGGCTGGCTGGCTGGCTGGCTGGCTGACTGGGGGTGGGCTTGGCTGGCCTGGGCTGGCTGGCTGGCTGGCTGGCTGACTGGGGCTGGGCTTGGCTGGCCTGGCCTGGCCTGGCTGGCTGGCTGGCTGACTGAGGGTGGGCTGGGCTGGGCTGGGCTGGGCTTGGCTGGCCTGGCCTGGCCTGGCCTGGCTGGCTGGCTGGCTGGCTGACTGGGGGTGGGCTTGGCTGGCTGGCTGGCTGGCTGACTGGGGGTGGGCTTGGCTGGCCTGGGCTGGCTGGCTGGCTGGCTGACTGGGGGTGGGCTGGGCTGGGCTTGGCTGGCCTGGCCTGGCCTGGCTGGCTGGCTGACTGGGGGTGGGCTGGGCTGGGCTTGGCTGGCCTGGCCTGGCTGGCTGGCTGGCTGGCTGGCTGGCTGACTGGGGGTGGGCTTGGCTGGACTTGGCTGGCTGGCTGGCTGGCCGGCCTGGGCTTGCCTGACCTGGCCTGGCCTGGCTGGATTGGGGGTGGCTGGCTGGCTGGCTGGCTGGCTGGCCGGCCTGGGCTTGCCTGACCTGGCCTGGCCTGGCTGGATTGGGGGTGGCTGGCTGGCTGGCTGGCTGGCCGGCCTGGGCTTGCCTGACCTGGCCTGGCCTGGCTGGCTGGCTGGCTGGCTGGCCGGCCTGGGCTTGCCTGACCTGGCCTGGCCTGGCTGGGCTGGGGGTGGCTGGCTGGCTGGCTGGCTGGCCGGCCTGGGCTTGCCTGACCTGGCCTGGCCTGGCTGGGCTGGGGGTGGCTGGCTGGCTGGCTGGCTGGCCGGCCTGGGCTTGCCTGACCTGACCTGGCCTGGCTGGATTGGGGGTGGCTGGCTGGCTGGCTGGCTGGCTGGCCGGCCTGGGCTTGAAGCCGGGAGACATGGGCCGGCCTACGACCCCACCACATGGAACCCGTTCACCAGCCGTGCCCGGGCACCCCACTATTAAGCCCGGGGACACTGACTTTGTTAAAATGCACTTGACAGACTCACGTGCTGCTGGTGACCCATTTCAGTAATGCGTGCCGCTGGTGGCCCTCTTGGCCTTTACTATTTGGATTTGAGGGCTGCGTGCCGCTGGTGACCCAATCGAGTATTGTTTGACGCTGGTTGCCCACCTCGCCTTTACTATTTGGATTTGGGGGCTGCGTGCCGCTGGTGACCCAATCGAGTATTGTTTGACGCTGGTTGCCCACCTTGCCTTTACTATTTGGATTTGGGGGCTGCGTGCCGCTGGTGACCCAATCGAGTATTGTGTGACGCTAGTGGCCCAATTGAGTATTGCGTGCTGCTGGTGGCCCAATTGAGTATTGTGTGCTGCTGGTGACCCACCTGGCTGTCACTACTGGAGTTTGGCCGGCCGCCGTTGGTGCTCTTACCGCCTTTATTCTCTTGGTAGACGGCTTGCGGGGCGCAGCCACAACGCCGCTATTGAAGCACCAGAACTTGCACTTCACCGAGCCACGGGGCAATGCACACCCAGGGGAAAGTGTGCAAGCCAGGGCAGGGATTGGCAGACATGTCCCGGTGATCTATAGCCACGGAGTTGACCGGTCACCACCAACCCACACTCAATCTATGCAGCACCATGCCCAAAACGGACGACCAGAGCCGGCTTGCGGGGCCCAGCCACAACGTCGCTATTGAAGCACCAGAACTTCCACTTCACCGAGCCACGGGGCTATGCATACCCGGGGGAAAGTGTGCAAGCCAGGGCAGGGATTGGCAGACATGTCCCGATGATCTATAGCCACGGAGTTGACCGGACACCACCAACCCACACTCAATCTATGCAGCACCATGCCCAAAACGGACGACCAGAGCCGGCTTGCGGGGCCCAGCCACAACGTCGCTATTGAAGCACCAGAACTTCCACTTCACCGAGCCACGGGGCTATGCATACCCGGGGGAAAGTGTGCAAGCCAGGGCAGGGATTGGCAGACATGTCCCGATGATCTATAGCCACGGAGTTGACCGGACACCACCAACCCACACTCAATCTATGCAGCACCATGCCCAAAACGGACGACCAGAGCCGGCTTGCGGGGCCCAGCCACAACGTCGCTATTGAAGCACCAGAACTTCCACTTCACCGAGCCACGGGGCTATGCATACCCGGGGGAAAGTGTGCAAGCCAGGGCAGGGATTGGCAGACATGTCCCGATGATCTATAGCCACGGAGTTGACCGGACACCACCAACCCACACTCAATCTATGCAGCACCATGCCCAAAACGGACGACCAGAGCCGGCTTGCGGGGCCCAGCCACAACGTCGCTATTGAAGCACCAGAACTTCCACTTCACCGAGCCACGGGGCTATGCATACCCGGGGGAAAGTGTGCAAGCCAGGGCAGGGATTGGCAGACATGTCCCGATGATCTATAGCCACGGAGTTGACCGGTCACCACCAACCCACACTCAATCTATGCAGCACCATGCCCAAAACGGACGACCAGAGCCGGCTTGCGGGGCCCAGCCACAACGTCGCTATTGAAGCACCAGAACTTCCACTTCACCGAGCCACGGGGCTATGCATACCCGGGGGAAAGTGTGCAAGCCAGGGCAGGGATTGGCAGACATGTCCCGGTGATCTATAGCCACGGAGTTGACCGGTCACCACCAACCCACACTCAATCTATGCAGCACCATGCCCAAAACGGACGACCAGAGCCGGCTTGCGGGGCCCAGCCACAACGTCGCTATTGAAGCACCAGAACTTCCACTTCACCGAGCCACGGGGCTATGCATACCCGGGGGAAAGTGTGCAAGCCAGGGCAGGGATTGGCAGACATGTCCCGATGATCTATAGCCACGGAGTTGACCGGACACCACCAACCCACACTCAATCTATGCAGCACCATGCCCAAAACGGACGACCAGAGCCGGCTTGCGGGGCCCAGCCACAACGTCGCTATTGAAGCACCAGAACTTCCACTTCACCGAGCCACGGGGCTATGCATACCCGGGGGAAAGTGTGCAAGCCAGGGCAGGGATTGGCAGACATGTCCCGGTGATCTATAGCCACGGAGTTGACCGGTCACCACCAACCCACACTCAATCTATGCAGCACCATGCCCAAAACGGACGACCAGAGCCGGCTTGCGGGGCCCAGCCACAACGTCGCTATTGAAGCACCAGAACTTCCACTTCACCGAGCCACGGGGCTATGCATACCCGGGGGAAAGTGTGCAAGCCAGGGCAGGGATTGGCAGACATGTCCCGATGATCTATAGCCACGGAGTTGACCGGACACCACCAACCCACACTCAATCTATGCACCATGCCCAAAACGGACGACCGGAGCCGGCTTGCGGGGCGCAGGCGCTACCCTGGAGATCTAAAATGTGTATCGCTCAAAACCTAAGTCCACTAAATCACGCCTTCCCTGAAACCTTGACGGCAGGTCAGCGATAACCAGTTACGGCAGCCCGTACCTCCGGCAGAGAAAGGCCCGAGAGGTCACACCCTGTCCGGCTTGAGGCCAGAGCTTGAGGGTCATGGATGTCAGAGTGGACCGGTGATTTAAGGCTTCTCGCTTTCTGAAACGGTACCGATGGTTACCCACAATTAACTTTGCAGGAAACTGTGCTGCTGGTTACCCAAAACTAACTTAATTTGCAGAAACGGTGCTGCTGGTGCCCCAAACCGAACTATTGGGAGAAAGTGTTATCACGAGTCCCCACAGCCGGCCCCACGCGTCTCTAAGCGGTGACCTGTACCCCATTAATACGGATTCATCCCTCGTTCAGGCCGGATTAATCAGGACATACGCCTGGGGCCGGCTCGCTAGGACGGACGCCCAGGGCGCAAGCCCACAGCCACGTAGCTCGATTCGGATTCGGACACATGACACGGACACACAGAGGTAATTTATTCAATTTTATTTAAAGGGGGAAATTGAAGCAATTTACGCCGTTTGGAGTTGGAGGATAGCCGGCTTGCTTGGCTGCTGCGCTTGGCCACTTTTTTCTCCTAGAAGAAGGAAGAACAGACACATATCAGCCGTGGTTTGAGCTATATAAATCGGGCAACAACACACTTACTCACCGATGGAGGACGGCCATCCGTTTGATTATCACCGGGACTTGCACACAGGGCCTGTTCGAACCAGTGCCGGTACGACATTGCTTGACTTGCGGTTAAGTTCATTGCGTAATACCGGTCAGAAGTACCGGTGTCATGGGCCATGAAATCAGAGAGCTTCGCTCTGAGATCGCCGGTGTGAGCATGCTTAATCTGGGGGGGACAGAGACACATTTAACCACAATTTCACCGCAAATATCACAATTACTACCCCGGGTAAAGGATATCTTACGTGGGTTGCGATTGATGAACGCACGTCGGTAAATGTGGGGCAGCCCGGAAGTTTCATCTCGGCCCAAG
>NC_133179.1:51885000-51892500 GCF_049306965.1 Danio rerio | reverse complement strand
TCCGTGTCCGGGCCGGGTGAGGTTCCCCGTGTTGAGTCAAATTAAGCCGCAGGCTCCACTCCTGGTGGTGCCCTTCCGTCAATTCCTTTAAGTTTCAGCTTTGCAACCATACTCCCCCCAGAGCCCAGAGACTCGTGGTTTCCCACACGCTGCCCGGCGGGTCATTGTGGTAGTAACGCCGCCGGATCGCGGGTCGGCATCGTTTACGGTCGGAACTACGACGGTATCTGATCGTCTTCGAACCTCCGACTTTCGTTCTTGATTAATGAAAACGTTCTTGGCAAACGCTTTCGCTCCAGTCCGTCTTGCGCCGGTCCAAGAATTTCACCTCTAGCGGCGCAATACGAATGCCCCCGGCCGTCCCTCTCAATCATGGCCCCGGGTTCCGGAAACCCACAGAAAATAGAACCGGGGTCCTATTCCATTATTCCTAGCTGGGGTATTCATAAGGGCGCAGTCGGCCCTGCCTTGAACACTCTAATTTTTTCAAAGTAAACGCTCCGGGCCCCAAGCCGAGGACACCCAGTCAAGGGCATCCGGGGGGCGCCGGGAGGCCTGGGGGTCCGGGACCGGCGGTGGCTCGCCTCACGGCGGACCGCGCGGCCCGGTCCCCGAGATCCAACTACGAGCTTTTTAACTGCAGCAACGTTAGCATACGCTATTGGAGCTGGAATTACCGCGGCTGCTGGCACCAGACTTGCCCTCCAATGGGTCCTCGCCCATGGGTTTAGGATACGCTCATTCCAATTACAGGGCCTCGAAGGAGACCTGCATTGTTATTTTTCGTCACTACCTCTCCGTGTCGGAAATGGGTAATTTGCGCGCCTGCTGCCTTCCTTGGATGTGGTAGCCGTTTCTCAGGCTCCCTCTCCGGAATCGAACCCTGATTCCCCGTCACCCGTGGTCACCATGGTAGGCGACGGACCTACCATCGAAAGTTGATAGGGCAGACATTCGAATGAACCGTCGCCGCCGCGAGGGCGTGCGATCGGCCCGAGGTTATCTAGAGTCACCAAAGCGAGGCCGGGGGCGGACGGCGGCGGGTAGGCGCGAGGCCCCCCTCTCCACCGCCCGCGCACCCGCATGGGTTTTGGATCTGATAAATGCACGCGTCCCCGGGGACCCACCCCACCCCGCCACATAGGGGGAGAAGGGCGGCCCAGGTCGGCGCTCGTTGGCATGTATTAGCTCTGGAATTGCCACAGTTATCCAAGTAACCGGGAGGAGCGATCAAAGGAACCATAACTGATTTAATGAGCCATTCGCAGTTTCACTGTACCGTCCGTGTGCACTTAGACTTGCATGGCTTAATCTTTGAGACAAGCATATATTACTGGCAGGATCAACCAGGTAGCCCCTCACACATCAGGTAAAATGCCAGAGGGAGAGGGGGGGAGAGGCGGCGGTTACCCACTGCCTACCCGCCACCCATCCGGCCTTCACGCAGAAGGGGGGTTGGGGTATGCCGCGAACGGGCATGGCTTCTAATCGAGGCCATCACCAGGAAGGTTCGTGCTTCGTAACGGGAACAACTGCGCCAGAGATGCCGCGCACACCTACCCGGCACACCAATCCTACCCCGCCGCCAGCCAACACGCCCGGGGTCCAGCCCGGGAGGGTGGGGAGGACAGGGAGGGATGCTGCCCGGTTAAGGCGCACGCACAACACCAACTTACGCACCTATTCCCGTCAATGTAGGACATTCCGAGGCAGACGGGCCATCTGAGTCTATTTCACCCAATAAGCTAGGGTCGAGGACCGGGTGAAGACCCACCTCGCCCTCCTTTCGAATGCCCAAATCGGGGAGGATCTCACCCCACCCACAGCGGTCCCCTTTGTCAGATGACCGGGCGAGGGGCCTGCCCCTGGGGCATCGCGCACATTTCCCATCGGTCATGTGGTGGAAGGCGGTGGCACGTAGTTACGCGCTCAAAACCTAAGTCCGCTAAATCACGCCTTCCCCGAAACCTCGACGGCAGGTCAGCGATAACCAGCTACGGTTACCCGGACGTCCGGCAGGGAAAGGCCCGAGAGGTCACACCCTGCCCGGCTTGAGGCCAGAGCTCGAGGGTCATGGATGTCGGAGTGGACTGGTGATTTAAGGCTTCTCGCTTTCAGAAACGGTACCGATGGTTACCCACAACTAACTTTGCAATGAAACTGTGCTGCTGGTCACCCAAAAATAACTTTGTCTCTCAGATTGGTGCTGCTGGTTACCCACAACTGACATTGTGCTTGGCTTGACTGACTGGCCTGGCTGGCTGGCTGGCTGGCTGACTGGGGGTGGGCTGGCTTGGCTGGCCTGGGCTGGTTGGGTTGGCCTGGGCTGGCTTGGCTGGCCTGGGCTGGCTGGCTGGCTGGCTGGGCTGGGCTGGGCTGGCCTGGCCTGGCTGGCTGGCTGGCTGACTGGGGGTGGGCTTGGCTGGCCTGGGCTGGCTGGCTGGCTGGCTGACTGGGGGTGGGCTGGGCTGGGCTTGGCTGGCCTGGCCTGGCCTGGCTGGCTGGCTGGCTGGCTGACTGGGGGTGGGCTGGCTTGGCTGGCCTGGGCTGGGCTGGGCTGGGCTGGGCTGGGCTGGCCTGGCCTGGCTGGCTGGCTGGCTGGCTGGCTGGCTGACTGGGGCTGGGCTGGGCTGGGCTGGGCTGGCCTGGCCTGGCCTGGCCTGGCCTGGCTGGCTGGCTGGCTGGCTGGCTGGCTGACTGGGGGTGGGCTTGGCTGGCCTGGGCTGGCTGGCTGGCTGGCTGGCTGGCTGGCTGACTGGGGGTGGGCTGGGCTTGGCTGGCCTGGCCTGGCCTGGCCTGGCCTGGCCTGGCCTGGCCTGGCTGGCTGGCTGGCTGACTGGGGTGGGCTGGGCTGGGCTGGCCTGGCCTGGCCTGGCTGGCTGGCTGGCTGGCTGGCTGGCTGACTGGGGGTGGGCTTGGCTGGCCTGGGCTGGCTGGCTGGCTGGCTGGCTGACTGGGGGTGGGCTGGGCTTGGCTGGCCTGGCCTGGCCTGGCTGGCTGGCTGGCTGACTGGGGGTGGGCTTGGCTGGCCTGGGCTGGCTGGCTGGCTGGCTGGCTGGCTGGCTGACTGGGGGTGGGCTGGGCTTGGCTGGCCTGGCCTGGCCTGGCCTGGCCTGGCCTGGCCTGGCCTGGCTGGCTGGCTGGCTGACTGGGGGTGGGCTGGGCTGGGCTGGCCTGGCCTGGCCTGGCTGGCTGGCTGGCTGGCTGGCTGGCTGACTGGGGGTGGGCTTGGCTGGCCTGGGCTGGCTGGCTGGCTGGCTGGCTGACTGGGGGTGGGCTGGGCTTGGCTGGCCTGGCCTGGCCTGGCTGGCTGGCTGGCTGACTGGGGGTGGGCTGGGCTGGGCTGGGCTGGGCTGGGCTGGGCTTGGCTGGCCTGGCCTGGCCTGGCCTGGCCTGGCTGGCTGGCTGGCTGACTGGGGGTGGGCTTGGCTGGCTGGCTGGCTGGCTGGCTGGCTGACTGGGGGTGGGCTTGGCTGGCTGGCTGGCTGGCTGGCTGGCTGACTGGGGGTGGGCTGGGCTTGGCTGGCCTGGCCTGGCCTGGCTGGCTGGCTGGCTGACTGGGGGTGGGCTGGGCTGGGCTGGGCTGGCCTGGCCTGGCCTGGCCTGGCCTGGCCTGGCTGGCTGGCTGGCTGGCTGGCTGGCTGACTGGGGGTGGGCTTGGCTGGCTGGCTGGCTGGCTGGCTGGCTGACTGGGGGTGGGCTTGGCTGGCCTGGGCTGGCTGGCTGGCTGGCTGGCTGACTGGGGGTGGGCTGGGCTTGGCTGGCCTGGCTGGCTGACTGAGGGTGGGCTGGGCTGGGCTGGGCTGGGCTGGGCTGGGCTGGGCTTGGCTGGCCTGGCCTGGCCTGGCCTGGCCTGGCTGGCTGGCTGGCTGGCTGACTGGGGGTGGGCTTGGCTGGCCTGGGCTGGCTGGCTGGCTGGCTGGCTGACTGGGGGTGGGCTGGGCTTGGCTGGCCTGGCCTGGCCTGGCCTGGCCTGGCTGGCTGGCTGGCTGACTGGGGGTGGGCTTGGCTGGCTGGCTGGCTGGCTGGCTGACTGGGGGTGGGCTGGGCTTGGCTGGCCTGGCCTGGCCTGGCTGGCTGGCTGGCTGGCTGACTGGGGGTGGGCTTGGCTGGCCTGGGCTGGCTGGCTGGCTGGCTGGCTGACTGGGGGTGGGCTTGGCTGGCCTGGGCTGGCTGGCTGGCTGGCTGGCTGACTGGGGGTGGGCTGGGCTTGGCTGGCCTGGCCTGGCCTGGCCTGGCTGGCTGGCTGGCTGACTGGGGGTGGGCTGGGCTGGGCTGGGCTGGCCTGGCCTGGCCTGGCTGGCTGGCTGGCTGGCTGGCTGGCTGACTGGGGGTGGGCTTGGCTGGCCTGGGCTGGCTGGCTGGCTGGCTGGCTGACTGGGGGTGGGCTGGGCTGGCCTGGGCTGGCTGGCTGGCTGGCTGGCTGACTGGGGGTGGGCTTGGCTGGCCTGGGCTGGCTGGCTGGCTGGCTGGCTGACTGGGGCTGGGCTTGGCTGGCCTGGCCTGGCCTGGCTGGCTGGCTGGCTGACTGAGGGTGGGCTGGGCTGGGCTGGGCTGGGCTTGGCTGGCCTGGCCTGGCCTGGCCTGGCTGGCTGGCTGGCTGGCTGACTGGGGGTGGGCTTGGCTGGCTGGCTGGCTGGCTGACTGGGGGTGGGCTTGGCTGGCCTGGGCTGGCTGGCTGGCTGGCTGACTGGGGGTGGGCTGGGCTGGGCTTGGCTGGCCTGGCCTGGCCTGGCTGGCTGGCTGACTGGGGGTGGGCTGGGCTGGGCTTGGCTGGCCTGGCCTGGCTGGCTGGCTGGCTGGCTGGCTGACTGGGGGTGGGCTTGGCTGGACTTGGCTGGCTGGCTGGCTGGCCGGCCTGGGCTTGCCTGACCTGGCCTGGCCTGGCTGGATTGGGGGTGGCTGGCTGGCTGGCTGGCTGGCTGGCCGGCCTGGGCTTGCCTGACCTGGCCTGGCCTGGCTGGATTGGGGGTGGCTGGCTGGCTGGCTGGCTGGCCGGCCTGGGCTTGCCTGACCTGGCCTGGCCTGGCTGGCTGGCTGGCTGGCTGGCCGGCCTGGGCTTGCCTGACCTGGCCTGGCCTGGCTGGGCTGGGGGTGGCTGGCTGGCTGGCTGGCTGGCCGGCCTGGGCTTGCCTGACCTGGCCTGGCCTGGCTGGGCTGGGGGTGGCTGGCTGGCTGGCTGGCTGGCCGGCCTGGGCTTGCCTGACCTGACCTGGCCTGGCTGGATTGGGGGTGGCTGGCTGGCTGGCTGGCTGGCTGGCCGGCCTGGGCTTGAAGCCGGGAGACATGGGCCGGCCTACGACCCCACCACATGGAACCCGTTCACCAGCCGTGCCCGGGCACCCCACTATTAAGCCCGGGGACACTGACTTTGTTAAAATGCACTTGACAGACTCACGTGCTGCTGGTGACCCATTTCAGTAATGCGTGCCGCTGGTGGCCCTCTTGGCCTTTACTATTTGGATTTGAGGGCTGCGTGCCGCTGGTGACCCAATCGAGTATTGTTTGACGCTGGTTGCCCACCTCGCCTTTACTATTTGGATTTGGGGGCTGCGTGCCGCTGGTGACCCAATCGAGTATTGTTTGACGCTGGTTGCCCACCTTGCCTTTACTATTTGGATTTGGGGGCTGCGTGCCGCTGGTGACCCAATCGAGTATTGTGTGACGCTAGTGGCCCAATTGAGTATTGCGTGCTGCTGGTGGCCCAATTGAGTATTGTGTGCTGCTGGTGACCCACCTGGCTGTCACTACTGGAGTTTGGCCGGCCGCCGTTGGTGCTCTTACCGCCTTTATTCTCTTGGTAGACGGCTTGCGGGGCGCAGCCACAACGCCGCTATTGAAGCACCAGAACTTGCACTTCACCGAGCCACGGGGCAATGCACACCCAGGGGAAAGTGTGCAAGCCAGGGCAGGGATTGGCAGACATGTCCCGGTGATCTATAGCCACGGAGTTGACCGGTCACCACCAACCCACACTCAATCTATGCAGCACCATGCCCAAAACGGACGACCAGAGCCGGCTTGCGGGGCCCAGCCACAACGTCGCTATTGAAGCACCAGAACTTCCACTTCACCGAGCCACGGGGCTATGCATACCCGGGGGAAAGTGTGCAAGCCAGGGCAGGGATTGGCAGACATGTCCCGATGATCTATAGCCACGGAGTTGACCGGACACCACCAACCCACACTCAATCTATGCAGCACCATGCCCAAAACGGACGACCAGAGCCGGCTTGCGGGGCCCAGCCACAACGTCGCTATTGAAGCACCAGAACTTCCACTTCACCGAGCCACGGGGCTATGCATACCCGGGGGAAAGTGTGCAAGCCAGGGCAGGGATTGGCAGACATGTCCCGATGATCTATAGCCACGGAGTTGACCGGACACCACCAACCCACACTCAATCTATGCAGCACCATGCCCAAAACGGACGACCAGAGCCGGCTTGCGGGGCCCAGCCACAACGTCGCTATTGAAGCACCAGAACTTCCACTTCACCGAGCCACGGGGCTATGCATACCCGGGGGAAAGTGTGCAAGCCAGGGCAGGGATTGGCAGACATGTCCCGATGATCTATAGCCACGGAGTTGACCGGACACCACCAACCCACACTCAATCTATGCAGCACCATGCCCAAAACGGACGACCAGAGCCGGCTTGCGGGGCCCAGCCACAACGTCGCTATTGAAGCACCAGAACTTCCACTTCACCGAGCCACGGGGCTATGCATACCCGGGGGAAAGTGTGCAAGCCAGGGCAGGGATTGGCAGACATGTCCCGATGATCTATAGCCACGGAGTTGACCGGTCACCACCAACCCACACTCAATCTATGCAGCACCATGCCCAAAACGGACGACCAGAGCCGGCTTGCGGGGCCCAGCCACAACGTCGCTATTGAAGCACCAGAACTTCCACTTCACCGAGCCACGGGGCTATGCATACCCGGGGGAAAGTGTGCAAGCCAGGGCAGGGATTGGCAGACATGTCCCGGTGATCTATAGCCACGGAGTTGACCGGTCACCACCAACCCACACTCAATCTATGCAGCACCATGCCCAAAACGGACGACCAGAGCCGGCTTGCGGGGCCCAGCCACAACGTCGCTATTGAAGCACCAGAACTTCCACTTCACCGAGCCACGGGGCTATGCATACCCGGGGGAAAGTGTGCAAGCCAGGGCAGGGATTGGCAGACATGTCCCGATGATCTATAGCCACGGAGTTGACCGGACACCACCAACCCACACTCAATCTATGCAGCACCATGCCCAAAACGGACGACCAGAGCCGGCTTGCGGGGCCCAGCCACAACGTCGCTATTGAAGCACCAGAACTTCCACTTCACCGAGCCACGGGGCTATGCATACCCGGGGGAAAGTGTGCAAGCCAGGGCAGGGATTGGCAGACATGTCCCGGTGATCTATAGCCACGGAGTTGACCGGTCACCACCAACCCACACTCAATCTATGCAGCACCATGCCCAAAACGGACGACCAGAG
>NC_133179.1:51847500-51880000 GCF_049306965.1 Danio rerio | reverse complement strand
CAAAGGAACGACTCCGTTGGTCGATCGTAAATATTTGGGTTTTGAATACTCTGCCATTACCCGTGTTGTATTCTCCAGATGAGAATATCAGCACTGGACAGTAGTCACACCGGTGCGCTATTACGGCGCTGTTATGGTGCTTTTTCGTAAGTGAAACTGTAAGGTTTCACCCGGTTGCCATGATGACCACCCGGGAGGGGCTCTCCGGAGGCTGTGTCTCCTCCCAAGTATTTCACCTCTGTACCATCGACCTCAGACAACGACGGTGGGGCGAGTTCCCATCCCCCCGACAAGCACCGCTCTACGCTTCGATCCAGACTAGAACAGCCATGGATCGAGTATGGGAGGGAGGGTCATTGGCAGGTAGGCGGGAGCCACCGTACGTCCTATGGTGTAGGTGTTGGTTGTGAGGAGGAGGAACCCAGTCCAGAGAACAGCAAATATGCGCCTTAGGCTTCGCACGGCTTACCCCTCACGTCACTTCATCCTGCCAACCGTGTTCACCGTTGGGTTCTACGAGCGAGGAGGGAGGGGCAGAGCGTCACCGTGGGAGGACCCAGACAGGGGAACTTTGCCCAACCCCCCCCAAAGGATCTCCACCCTCTCCTCGCTCAACCTTATTATTTCCGATACCTTCTGCTGACGAGTCAGAGCCCACTATGCCCCTCTGAAGCTCGTCTAGTCCGGCTGCCGCGGCGATCACACAGAGGTGGGAGCGACCGCACCCCAGAGCTGCCCCACGCCCCATATATTTCGCCCTCACCATCAACCCCTGGGTCGCGACAGCGGAGGATTCCCTCTCTCCCGGCACGACACCAACCCAGTACTCCGGCCCCCATACTGAAGCAGCAGCGGACCGGAAGCAAAGGAGGTACACGACGGGAGAGGAGGAGCCGCTATAACGCCACGTGTGCAGGTCATGGCTGAGGGGGGCGGAGGACAGTCCGGGGAGCAGCCACACCCCCCATGTCACATCGACGCGCCAAACCAGCCTATAGTGGTTGGGTATTAGGTGTGTGAAAGGGCCTAGTATATTTCTTGCATTTTAAGGGGATTTGGGGTGAACTTAGCCATAACGTTTCCTTAAAACGACCATTCTTTGTCCCATTTCTATGGAGGCTATTTGCAAAAATCTGGAGGCTGGATTTGTTCTAGTTGCGTTGCCCTGGCATGCTACAACTGTCTTGTAGCTGCTCCGATTAGTCAGAGGGTGGGAGTCTTTCGCTCGCTGTCTTGTGTTCGGCAATATATCGCTTATTTCTTAATTGCCTTTAGGCCTCTTTACAGTCACCGTTCCCTAGAGGCCATTGTTGCCTACACCCTTTTCAGTTGAACTTTGTCCAGCTCCATTGATTGCATTACTCAATCGCCCTGCCGCCCTTCCAGTTGCCTCTTTGGTCGCATTTGTTCACCCCATTCCCAGCCTATTATCTCTGTATCCGTTCCAGCTTCATGCGTTAGGCCCAGGTCAGGGAGGTTCTGGTCATTCCATAATGGATGACTGTGACATCATCCGGGAAGCCGCCTACCCTAGGGGCATAATCGTCCTATCGATCAGTTTTAGCCAGGCCTCACCTGGATGGGCCCTCGACTATACCCAACCCATCCACGAGTCATCCTCCGGAAGAGCTATCAATCTGTCAATCCTTTCCGTGTCCGGGCCGGGTGAGGTTTCCCGTGTTGAGTCAAATTAAGCCGCAGGCTCCACTCCTGGTGGTGCCCTTCCGTCAATTCCTTTAAGTTTCAGCTTTGCAACCATACTCCCCCCGGAACCCAAAGACTCGTGGTTTCCCGCACGCTGCCCGGCGGGTCATGGGAATAACGCCGCCGGATCGCGGGTCGGCATCGTTTACGGTCGGAACTACGACGGTATCTGATCGTCTTCGAACCTCCGACTTTCGTTCTTGATTAATGAAAACATTCTTGGCAAATGCTTTCGCTTTCGTCCGTCTTGCGCCGGTCCAAGAATTTCACCTCTAGCGACGCAATACGAATGCCCCCGGCCGTCCCTCTCAATCATGGCCCCGGGTTCCAGAAACCCACAAAATAGAACCGGAGTCTTATTCCATTATTCCTAGCTGCGGTATTCAGCGGCGGCTGGGCGGCCTGCTTTGAACACTCTAATTTTTTCAAAGTAAACGCTCCGAGCCCCGAGGTACCGGACACCCAGTCAAGGGCATCCGGGGGGCGCCGGGAGGCCTGGGGGTCCGGGACCGGCGGTAGCTCGCCTCACGGCGGACCGCGCGGCCCGGTCCCCGAGATCCAACTACGAGCTTTTTAACTGCAGCAACGTTAGCATACGCTATTGGAGCTGGAATTACCGCGGCTGCTGGCACCAGACTTGCCCTCCAATGGGTCCTCGCCCATGGGTTTAGGATACGCTCATTCCAATTACAGGGCCTCGAAGGAGACCTGCATTGTTATTTTTCGTCACTACCTCTCCGTGTCGGAAATGGGTAATTTGCGCGCCTGCTGCCTTCCTTGGATGTGGTAGCCGTTTCCCAGGCTCCCTCTCCGCAATCGAACCCTGATTCCCCGTCACCTGTGGTCACCATGGTAGGCGACGGACCTACCATCGAAAGTTGATAGGGCAGACATTCGAATGAACCGTCGCCGCCGCGAGGGCGTGCGATCGGCCCGAGGTTATCTAGAGTCACCAAAGCGAGGCCGGGGGCGGACGGCGGCGGGTAGGCGCGAGGCCCCCCTCTCCACCGCCCGCGCACCCGCATGGGTTTTGGGTCTGATAAATGCACGCGTTTCCGGGGACCCACCCCACCCCGCCACATAGGGGGAGAAGGGCGGCCCAGGTCGGCGCTCGTTGGCATGTATAAGCTCTGGAATTGCCACAGTTATCCAAGTAACCGGGAGGAGCGATCAAAGGAACCATAACTGATTTAATGAGCCATTCGCAGTTTCACTGTACCGTCCGTGTGCACTTAGACTTGCATGGCTTAATCTTTGAGACAAGCATATATTACTGGCAGGATCAACCAGGTAGCCCCTCACACATCAGGTAAAATGCCAGAGGGAGAGGGGGGGAGAGGCGGCGGTTACCCACTGCCTACCCGCCACCCATCCGGCCTTCACGCAGAAGGGGGGTTGGGGTATGCCGCGAACGGGCATGGCTTCTAATCGAGGCCATCACCAGGAAGGTTCGTGCTTCGTAACGGGAACAACTGCGCCAGAGATGCCGCGCACACCTACCCGGCACACCAATCCTACCCCACCGCCAGCCAACACGCCCGGGGTCCAGCCCGGGAGGGTGGGGAGGACAGGGAGGGATGCTGCCCGGTTAAGGCGCACGCACAACACCAACTTACGCACCTATTCCCGTCAATGTAGGACATTCCGAGGCAGACGGGCCATCTGAGTCTATTTCACCCAATAAGCTAGGGTCGAGGACCGGGTGAAGACCCACCTCGCCCTCCTTTCGAATGCCCAAATCGGGGAGGATCTCACCCCACCCACAGCGGTCCCCTTTGTCAGATGACCGGGCGAGGGGCCTGCCCCTGGGGCATCGCGCACAATTCCCATCGGTCATGTGGTGGAAGGCGGTGGCACGTAGTTACGCGCTCAAAACCTAAGTCCGCTAAATCACGCCTTCCCCGAAACCTCGACGGCAGGTCAGCGATAACCAGCTACGGTTACCCGGACGTCCGGCAGGGAAAGGCCCGAGAGGTCACACCCTGCCCGGCTTGAGGCCAGAGCTCGAGGGTCATGGATGTCAGAGTGGACTGGTGATTTAAGGCTTCTCGCTTTCTGAAACGGTACCGATGGTTACCCACAATTAACTTTGCAGGAAACTGTGCTGCTGGTCACCCAAAAATAACTTTGTCTCTCAGATTGGTGCTGTTGGTTACCCACAACTGACATTGTGCGCTGGGCTGGCTGGCTGGCCGGCCTGGGCTTGCCTGACCTGGCCTGGCCTGGCTGGGCTGGGGGTGGCTGGCTGGGCTGGGGGTGGCTGGCTGGCTGGCCGGCCTGGGCTTGCCTGACCTGACCTGGCCTGGCTGGGCTGGGGGTGGCTGGCTGGCTGGCCGGCCTGGGCTTGCCTGGCTGGGCTGGGGGTGGCTGGCTGGCTGGCCGGCCTGGGCTTGCCTGACCTGACCTGGCCTGGCTGGGCTGGGGGTGGCTGGCTGGCTGGCCGGCCTGGGCTTGCCTGACCTGGCCTGGCCTGGCTGGGCTGGGGGTGGCTGGCTGGCTGGCCGGCCTGGGCTTGCCTGACCTGGCCTGGCTGGGCTGGGGGTGGCTGGCTGGCTGGCTGGCCGGCCTGGGCTTGCCTGACCTGACCTGGCCTGGCTGGGCTGGGGGTGGCTGGCTGGCTGGCTGGCCTGGGCTTGCCTGACCTGGCCTGGCCTGGCTGGGCTGGGGGTGGCTGGCTGGCTGGCCGGCCTGGGCTTGCCTGACCTGACCTGGCCTGGCTGGGCTGGGGGTGGCTGGCTGGCTGGCCGGCCTGGGCTTGCCTGACCTGGCCTGGCCTGGCTGGGCTGGGGGTGGCTGGCTGGCTGGCCGGCCTGGGCTTGAAGCCGGGAGACATGGGCCGGCCTACGACCCCACCACATGGAACCCGTTCACCAGCCGTGCCCGGGCACCCCACTATTAAGCCCGGGGACACTGACTTTGTTAAAATGCACTTGCCAGACTCATGTGCTGCTGGTGACCCATTTCAGTAATGCGTGCCGCTGGTGGCCCTCTTGGCCTTTACTATTTGGATTTGGGGGCTGCGTGCCGCTGGTGACCCAATCGAGTATTGTTTGACGCTGGTTGCCCACCTCACCTTTACTATTTGGATTTGGGGGCTGCGTGCCGCTGGTGACCCAATCGAGTACTGTTTGACGCTGGTTGCCCACCTCGGCTTTACTATTTGGATTTGGGGGCTGCGTGCCGCTGGTGACCCAATCGAGTATTGTATGACGCTGGTTGCCCACCTCGCCTTTACTATTTGGATTTGGGGGCTGCGTGCCGCTGGTGACCCAATCGAGTATTGTTTGACGCTGGTTGCTCACCTCGTCTTTACTATTTGGATTTGGGGGCTGCGTGCCGCTGGTGACCCAATCGAGTATTGTTTGACGCTGGTTGCCCACCTCGCCTTTACTATTTGGATTTGGGGGCTGCGTGCCGCTGGTGACCCAATCGAGTATTGTGTGCTGCTGGTGACCCACCTGGCTGTCACTACTGGAGTTTGGCCGGCCGCCGTTGGTGCTCTTACCGCCTTTATTCTCTTGGTAGACGGCTGGCTGGGCGCAGCCACTACGTCGCTATTGAAGCACCAGAACTTCCACTTCACCGAGCCACGGGGCAATGCACACCCGGGGGATAGTGTGCAAGCCTGGGCAGGGATTGGCAGACATGTCCTGGTGATCTATAGCCACGGAGTTTGGCTGGACACCACCAACCCACACTAAACTTATAAACCATGCCCAAAACGGACGACAGGAGCCGGCTTGCAGGGCGCAGGCGCAGCGTGGCCGTTACCACTAGCGGAGATCACTGATCGACCGAGCCACGGGGCAACGCACACCCGGGGGGAGATGTGCAACGCCCGGGAAAAACCCAACAGGACGCCCCGCAAGGCAACACACACGGAGACACCACCAACCCACACTAAACTTATAAACCATGCCCAAAACGGACGACCGGAGCCGGCTTGCGGGGCGCAGGCGCAGCGTGGACGTTACCACTAGCGGAGATCACTGATCGGCCGAGCCACGGGGCAACGCACACCCGGGGGGAGATGTGCAACGCCCGGGAAGGACCCAACAGGACGCCTCGCAAGGCAACACACACGGAGACACCACCAACCCACACTAAACTTATAAACCATGCCCAAAACGGACGACCGGAGCCGGCTTGCGGGGCGCAGGCGCAGCGTGGACGTTACCACTAGCGGAGATCACTGATCGGCCGAGCCACGGGGCAACGCACACCCGGGGGGAGATGTGCAACGCCCGGGAAGGACCCAACAGGACGCCCCGCAAGGCAACACACACGGAGACACCACCAACCCACACTAAACTTATAAACCATGCCCAAAACGGACGACCGGAGCCGGCTTGTGGGGCGCAGGCGCAGCGTGGCCGTTACCACTAGCGGAGATCACTGATCGGTCGAGCCACGGGGCAACGCACACCCGGGGGGAGATGTGCAACGCCCGGGAAGGACCCAACAGGACGCCCCGCAAGGCAACACACACGGAGACACCACCAACCCACACTAAACTTATAAACCATGCCCAAAACGGACGACCGGAGCCGGCTTGCTGGGCGCAGCCACAACGCCGCTATTGAAGCACCAGAAATTCCACTTCACCGAGCCACAGGGCAATGCACACCCGGGGGAAAGTGTGCAAGCCTGGGCAGGGATTGGCAGACATGTCCCGGTGATCTATAGCCACGGAGTTGGCTGGACACCACCAACCCACACTCAATCTATGCACCATGCCCAAAACGGACGACCAGAGCCGGCTTGCGGGGTAAAGGTGCAACGTGGTCGTTACCACTAGCGGAGATCACTGATCGGCCGAGCCACGGGGCAACGCACACCCGGGGGGAGATGTGCAACGCCCGGGGAGGACCCAACAGGACGCACCGCAAGGCAACACACACGGAGACACCACCAACCCACACTAAGACTAGGCACCATGCCCAAAACGGACGACCAGAGCCGGCTTGCGGGGTAAAGGTGCAACGTGGTCGTTACCACTAGCGGAGATCACTGATCGGCCGAGCCACGGGGCAACGCACACCCGGGGGGAGATGTGCAACGCTCGGGGAGGACCCAACAGGACGCACCGCAAGGCAACACACACGGAGACACCACCAACCCACACTAAGACTAGGCACCATGCCCAAAACGGACGACCAGAGCCGGCTTGCGGGGTAAAGGTGCAACGTGGTCGTTACCACTAGCGGAGATCACTGATCGGCCGAGCCACGGGGCAACGCACACCCGGGGGGAGATGTGCAAAGCCCGGGGAGGACCCAACAGGACGCACCGCAAGGCAACACACACGGAGACACCACCAACCCACACTAAGACTAGGCACCATGCCCAAAACGGACGACCGGAGCCGGCTTGCGGGGCGCATGCGCTACCCTGGAGATGCAAAATATGTATCGCTCAAAACCTAAGTCCACTAAATCACGCCTTCCCTGAAACCTTGACGGCAGGTCAGCGATAACCAGTTACGGCAGCCCGTACCTCCGGCAGAGAAAGGCCCGAGAGGTCACACCCTGTCCGGCTTGAGGCCAGAGCTCGAGGGTCATGGATGTCGGAGTGGACTGGTGATTTAAGGCTTCTCGCTTTCAGAAACGGTACCGATGGTTACCCACAATTAACTTTGCAGGAAACTGTGCTGCTGGTTACCCAAAAATAACTTAATTTGCAGAAACGGTGCTGCTGGTGCCCCAAACCGAACTATTGGGAGGAAATGAAAGGTTCAGTAGACTTTTTGCTCTGAATGAATGGCTATTAACATGGTGTAAAGGACAGAAATTGCTCTTTGCTAATAACTGGAATCTTTCCTGGGAGCGTCCTAGGCTCTTCCGTGCTGACGGCCTGCACCCCAGTCGAGCCGGAGCTGAACTCCTGTCGGACAACATCTCTAGATTACTTCGCGCCATCTGATTAGCAGGTAAAAATTCACAAAATTTACATTATAGCCACCTAGACTCTTGTTTGTCCTACTTAAACATCAGTAACGCATATCTGGCAAATCCTATAGAGACTGTGTCTGTTCCTCGTATTATTAGATTAAGAAATAAACGTACTGTGAGCTCCAGAAAAAATCTATTAAAAATCAAACCAGAAAAACCAGTTGAAAGTGAAAATACAAATTTCGTAAAGCTTGGTCTCCTAAACATCAGGTCACTTGCACCTAAAGCACTTATCATTAATGAAATAATAACAGAAAACAATCTTAATGCACTCTGTCTCACTGAAACCTGGCTGAAACAAAATGACTATATTAGCTTAAATGAAGCAACTCCTCCAGGATTCTTATATAAACATGAGGCTCGTCAAACTGGTCGTGGTGGTGGAGTTGCATCAATCTTTAGTGATTTCCTTAATATTAAACAGAGAAACGGACTTATGTTTAGCTCCTTTGAAGTATTATCGCTTAATGTTCAGCTTCCAGATACTATACAAAAACCTATGTTATCTCTCGCTTTAATCACCATATATAGACCCCCAGGACCCTATGTTAAATTTCTAAAAGAATTTTCTGATTTTATTTCTGACTTACTAGTCAAAACTGATAAAATGCTAATTGTAGGTGACTTTAACATCCACATAGATGACGCTAATGATACATTAGGGCTCGCGTTTATGGATTTAATACACTCACTTGGGATAAAGCAAAACGTTGTGGGTCCAACCCATCGCTTAAAGCATACATTAGATCTAATTCTGTCTTATGGAATCGAGGTTATTGACGTAGACATTATACCACAAAGTGATGATATTACAGATCACTACCTCTTGCTATATAAGCTGTGTTTACCTGAAATCAGCAAACCCGCTCCAATACTCCGCCCTAGTAGAACTATTGTTCCGTCAACTAAAGATGAGTTTATAAATAACTTACCTGATCTCTCTCTATTTCGTAATGCACCCGCAAACTCAAATGATCTTGATGTAGTAACCAGCAGTATGGATGCCATCTTTACTAGCACACTAAATACTGTGGCACCCATCAAATTAAAAAAGGCTAGAGAGATTAAAACTATACCATGGTATAATAGTCTTACTCGTGCGCTCAAAACAGCAACCCGCGCCCTGGAACGTAAATGGAAAAAAACTAATTTAGAGGTCTTTAGAATTGCGTACAAAGACAGTATGTCCAGCTATAGGAGGGCTCTAAAATCTGCCAGGACCGAGCACCTGCGCAAACTGATAGAAAATAATCATAACAATCCTAGATTTTTATTTAACACCATCTCTAAATTAGCAAATAATCGGTCATCCTTGGAACAAACTACTCCACCGCAAATTAGTAGTGATGACTTCATGAATTTTTTCAGTGATAAAATAGAAGGCTTTAGACAGAAAATAGGAGATGCCAAACTTTCTGCACCGGCTTATACTCCAAATCCTGTAAATATTTCATTGAATCATAATAATAACCTACACTGCTTCAAAATCATAGAACACGAAGATTTAGTGAAAATTATAAATAGCTCTAAACCAGCTACGTGTATGCTGGACTCAATTCCAACAAAATTACTGAAAGAGCTGCTACCTGCTATAGGAGAACCTCTTCTTAACATTATTAACTCTTCTTTATCTATAGGCCATGTTCCAAACTCTTACAAGCTAGCTGTTATTAAGCCTATTATTAAGAAACCGCAACTAGACACCAACAACTTAGCTAACTATAGGCCTATTTCAAATCTTCCATTTATGTCTAAAATACTAGAAAAAGTTGTTTCCACTCAATTATGCTCTTTTCTGCAGACGAACAATATTTTTGAAGTGTTTCAGTCAGGTTTCAGGGCTCATCACAGTACAGAAACCGCCTTAGTGAAAATAACCAATGATTTACTCTTAGCTGCTGACCGAGGGTGCGTCTCGCTATTAGTTTTACTCGATCTTAGTGCGGCATTTGACACCATTGACCACAATATCCTCATAAATCGCTTAAAGTCTACAGGTGTCCTGGGACAGGCTTTACAATGGTTTAAGTCATACTTAACTGACCGTTACCAGTTTGTGAATATTAATGTACAGCCTTCACAAGTCAGCCCAGTAAAGTATGGGGTGCCTCAAGGATCAGTTTTAGGCCCTTTACTGTTTACAATTTACATGCTACCTCTGGGAGACATTATTAGAAGACATGGGATCAGCTTTCACTGCTATGCAGATGATACTCAATTATACATTTCAACTAAACCTGACGAGACGTCTGAACTTTCTAAACTAACTGAGTGTATCAAAGACATCAAAGACTGGATGACCAACAATTTTCTTCTCTTAAACTCCGACAAAACAGAATTATTACTTATTGGGCCTAAATCTAGCACACAGCAGATCTCGCAACTCAATTTACAATTAGAGGGATACGAAGTTAGCTTTAGCTCTACTATAAAAGATCTGGGTGTCATATTAGACAGCAATCTAACTTTTGAAAACCATATATCCCATGTCACAAAAACTGCCTTCTTTCATCTGAGAAATATCGCTAAATTACGAAATATGCTATCCATCTCAGATGCAGAAAAGCTAGTCCATGCTTTTATGACTTCGAGACTGGATTACTGTAATGCTCTATTTGCTGGCTGCCCAGCATCCTCTATTAACAAACTTCAATTAGTACAAAATGCAGCAGCCAGAGTTCTGACCAGGTCTAGAAAATATGATCATATAACCCCAATTTTATCCTCCTTAACCTGGCTGCCTGTTAAGTTTCGTATTGAATTCAAAATATTACTTCTCACCTATAAAGCTCTAAATAATCTAGCTCCTGTTTATCTAACCAACCTTCTGTCTCGCTACAATCCAACTCGCTCTTTAAGATCTCAAAACTCAGGGCTTCTGGTAATACCTAGAATAGCAAAATCGAGTAAAGGAGGTCGAGCCTTCTCTTTCATGGCTCCTACACTATGGAATAGCCTTCCTGATAATGTCCGAGGCTCAGACACACTCTCCCAGTTCAAAACTAGATTAAAGACCTATCTGTTTAGTAAAGCATACACTCAATGCATCACCTAGCGGGTTTCCACACAGGCTTCTGCATCTTGCTTATATACACTATGAACAGCAGCTACGCTTATTATTCTCTTTATTCTCTATTTTCACCTGGGGATACTCATCCCGAGATCCTCAGATTATGCGGAGTCACTGATTGGATCCATGACCAGCGACGAGATGATCCCAAGGATTCCATATCCGGGACCAGGCCATATCCTGAGCTGCTGCTGCGCTCCAGGGACAGACGAGTCTTCGCTGAGGCCATCTTCCAGCCTCCACCACGGTGACTGAAGCTCTGCACAAGACTTTTGGCCAGCGGAGAAATTAAAATGGTCGTGCCCAACTGAGTCTGGTTCTCTCAAGGTTTTTTTTCTTCACTCCCATCAGGTGAAGTGTTTTTTCCCTCTCCGCTGTCGCCACTGCCTCGCCTGGTTCAGGATTGGTAGAGCTACGCATCGATGAATTTGCTCTTCAGTGTTTGAACTCTCAGTAATGATTAAATCACACTGAACTGAGCTAAACTGAACTGAACTTAACTTAAAACCTGAACCACACTGTACCAGTTACTATGACCATTTATGTGAAGCTGCTTTGACACAATCTACATTGTAAAAGCGCTATACAAATAAAGCTGAATTGAATTGATTTGAAAAGCCCTGCTTCAATGTTTGTTAGATAAGGATTTCTGACCATCTGTTGCTTCTTATGTCTTGTGAAATATTCAAGCTTTTGTGGCTAGTTGGTCTAGGAGTATCATTCTCACTTAGGGTGCGAGAGGTCCCGGGTTGAAATCCCGGACGAGCCCTTGCAGTTATTCTGTTGTTTTACAGGGCATTATGGCTTTCATAAAAAACGTTTTTCAAAGAATTCCAGTTTGTCAGCAGATAGTGTCGGCACATAAAACATTCCTTTGCATAGTGGCTTGGTTGTCTAGGAGTATGATTCTCGTTCATGCCGTGAGAAATCCCAGATTCAAATTTCGGTTGAGCCCTTACAGTTGTCTGCTGTTTTGTAAGGGCGTTGTGGCTTACACAGAGGCCTTTTTTCTGAGAATGCCAGTTCGTCAGCAGATAGTGTTGCTATATAAAGTTGCTATTTTGCAGTTGCTCGTTGGTCTACGGGCTTGATTCTCGCATAAGGTGCGAGAGGTCCCGTTTTCAAATCCTGGACGAACCATTGCAGAAGTCCCGGGTCCAAATGAAGCAAATGCCCTGCTTCAATGTTTGTTAGATAAGGATTTCTGACCATCTGTTGCTTCTGGTGTCTTGTAAAATATTTATTCTTTTGTGGCTCGTTGGTCTAGGGGTATGATTCTCGCTTAGGGTGCGAGAGGTCCCGGGTTCAAATCCCGGACGAGCCCTTGCAGTTGGTCTGTTGTTTTACAGGGCATTATGGCTTTCATAAAAAACGTATTTCGAAGAATTCCAGTTTGTCAGCAGATAGTGTCGGCACATAAAACATTCCTTTGCATAATGGCTTGTTTGTCTAGGAGTATGATTCTCGTTCATGCCGGGAGAAATCCCAGATTCAAATTTTGGTTGAGCCCTTACAGTTGTCTGCTGTTTTGTAAGGGCGTTGTGGCTTACACAGAGGCCTTTTTTCTGAGAATGCCAGTTCGTCAGCAGATAGTGTTGCCATATAAAGTTAGTGTTTTGCAGTGGCTCGTTGGTCTAGGGGTATGATTCTTGCTTAGGGTGCTCTTGATTCGTTAGAGAAAGTTTTCTGACTATCTGATGCTTCTGACGCTATGTGAAATTCTCTCAATTTAGTGACTCGTTGGTCTAGAGGTATGATTCTCGCTTCGGGTGTGAGAGGTCCCGTGTTCAAATCCTGGACGTGCCCTTGCAGATATCATGTGTTTTAAAGGGCACTATGTCTTTCATTAAAATGTCTTTCGAAGAATTCCAGTTTGTCAGCAGATAGTGTCGCCACATAAAACATTCGTTTGCATAGTGGCTTGCTGGTCTAGGCGTGTGATTTTCGTTCATGCAATGAGAAATCCCAGATTCAAATTTCGGTTGAGCCCTTACAGTTGTCTGCTGTTTTGTAAGGTCGTTGTGGCTAACACAGAGGCCTTTTTTCTGAGAATGCCAGTTTGTCAGCAGATAGTGTTGCTATGTAAAGTAACTGATTTGCAGTGGCTCGGTGGTCTAGGGGTATGATTCTCGATTTGGTTGCGAGAAGACCCGGGTTCAATTCCTGAATGAGCTCTTGCAGGTGTACTGTGTTTTACAGGGCATTATGTCTTTCGTAAAAACGTCTTTCAAAGAATTCCTATTTGTCAGCAGATAGTGTCGCCACATAAAATATTTCTTGCATAGTTGCTTGCTGGTCTAGGAGTATGATTCTCGTTCATGCCATGAGAAATCCTAGATTCAAATTTCAGTTGAACCCTCACAGTTGTCCTTTGTTTTGTAAGGGCGTTGTGGCTTACACAGAGCCCTTTTTTTCTGAAAATGCCGGTTTGTCAGCAGATAGTGTTGCCATGTAAAATGGCTGTTTTGCAGTTGCTCGTTGGTCTAAGGCTTGATTCTCGCATAAGGTGCGAGAGGTCCCGTTTTCAAATCCTGGACGAACCATTGCAGAAGTCCCGGGTCCAAATGAAGCAAAAGCCCTGCTTCAATGTTTGTTAAATAAAGACTTCTGACCATATGTTCCTTCTGATGTCTTGTGAAATATTCAAGCTGTTGTGGCTCGTTGGTCTAAGGGTATGATTCTCGCTTAGGGTGCGAGAGGTCCCTGGTTCAAATCTTGGACGAGCCCTTGCAGTTATTCTGTTGTTTTATGGGGCATTATGGCTTTCATAAAAAACGTTTTTCGATGAATTCCAGTTTGTCAGCAGATAGTGTCGGCACATAAAACATTCCTTTGCATAGTGGCTTGGTTGTCTAGGAGTATGATTCTCGTTCATGCCGTGATAAATCCCAGATTCAAATTTCGGTTGAGCCCTTACAGTTGTCTGCTGTTTTGTAAGGGCGTTGTGGCTTATAGAGGCCTTTTTTTCTGAGAATGCCAGTTCGTCAGCAAATAGTGTTGCCATATAAAGTTAGTGTTTTGCAGTGGCTCGTTGGTCTAGGGGTATGATTCTTGCTTAGGGTGCCCTTGATTCGTTAGAGAAAGTTTTCTGACTATCTGATGCTTCTCACGGCATGTGAAATTCTCTAAATTATGAGGCTCGTTGGTCTAGGGGTATGATTCTTGCTTCGGGTGTGAGAGGTCCCGTGTTCAAATCCCGGACGAGCCCTTGCAGATGTCATGTGTCTTACAGGGCACTATGTCTTTCATTAAAATGTCTTTCGAAGAATTCCAGTTTGTTAGCAGATAGTGTCCCCACATAAAACATTCGTTTGCATAGTGGCTTGCTGGCCTAGGCGTGTGATTTTCGTTCATGCAATGAGAAATCCCAGATTAAAATTTCGGGTGAGCCCTTACAGTTGTCTGCTGTTTTGTAAGGTCGTTGTGGCTTACACAGAGGCCTTCTTTCTGAGAATGCCAGTTTGTCAGCAGACAGTGTTGCCATATAAAGTTGCTGTTTTGCAGTGGCTCGGTGGTCTAGGGGTATGATTCTCACTTAGGGTGCGCTTGATTCGTTCGAAAAAGATTTCTGACTATCTGACGCCTTGTGAAATTCTCTCAATTTAGTGGCTCATTGGTCTATGGGTATGATTCTCGCTTCGGTTGCGAGAGGACCCGGGTTTAATTCCCGGATGAGCCCTTGCAGGTGTACTGTGTTTTACAGGGCATTATTTCTTTCGTAAAAACGTCTTTCAAAGAATTCCAATTTGTCAGCAGATAGTGTCGCCACATAAAATATTTCTTGCATAGTGGCTTGCTGGTCTAGGAGTATGATTCTCGTTCATGCCATGAGAAATCCTAGGTTCAAATTTCAGTTGAACCCTCACAGTTGTCCTTTGTTTTGTAAGGGCATTGTGGCTTACACGGAGGCCTTTTTTCTGAGAATGCTGGTTTGTCAGCAGATAGTGTTGCCATGTAAAGTGGCTGTTTTGCAGTTGCTCGTTGGTCTACGGGCTTGATTCTCGCATAAGGTGCGAGAGGTCCCGTTTTCAAATCCTGGACGAACCATTGCAGAAGTCCCGGGTCCAAATGAAGCAAATGCCCTGCTTCAATGTTTGGTAGATAAGGATTTCTGACCATCTGTTGCTTCTGGTGTCTTGTAAAATATTTATACTTTTGTGGCTCGTTGGTCTAGGGGTATGATTCTCGCTTAGGGTGCGAGAGGTCCCGGGTTCAAATCCCGGACGAGCCCTTGCAGTTGTTCTGTTGTTTTACAGGGCATCATGGCTTTCATAAAAAACGTATTTCGAAGAATTCCAGTTTGTCAGCAGATAGTGTCGGCACATAAAACATTCCTTTGCACAGTGGCTTGCTTGTCTAGGAGTATGATTCTCGTTCATGCCGGGAGAAATCCCAGATTCAAATTTTGGTTGAGCCCTTACAGTTGTCCTTTGTTTTGTAAGGGCATTGTGGCTTACACAGAGGCCTTTTTTCTGAGAATGCTGGTTTGTCAGCAGATAGTGTTGCCATGTAAAGTTGCTGTTTTGCAGTAGCTCGTTGGTCTACGGGCTTGATTCTCGCATAAGTTGCAAGAGGTCCCGTTTTCAAATCGTGGACGAACCATTGTAGAAGTCCCGGGTCCAAATGAAGCAAAAGCCCTGCTTCAATGTTTGTTAGATAAGGATTTCTGACCATCTGTTGCTTCTGAAGTCTTATGAAATATTCAAGCTTTGGGGTTTGTTGGTCTAGGGGTATGATTCTCGCTTAGGGTGTGAAAAGCCCTGGGTTCAAATCGCGGATGAGCACTTGTAGTTTCTCTGTTGTTTAACAGGGCATTATGGCTTACATAAAAAACGTTTTTCGAAGAATTCCAATTTGTCAGCGGATAGTCTCTGCACATAAAACATTCCTTTGCATAGTGGCTTGGTTGTCTAGGAGTATGATTCTCGTTCATGGCGTGAGAAATCCCAGATTCAAATTTCGGTTGAGCCCTTACAGTTGTCTGCTGTTTTGTATGGGCGTTGTGGCTTACACAGAGGCCTTTTTTTCTGAGAATGCCGGTTTGTCAGCAGATAGTGTTGCCATGTAAAGTGGCTGTTTTGCAGTTGCTCGTTGGTCTACGGGCTTGATTCTCGCATAAGGGGCGAGAGGTCCCATTTTCAAATCCTGGACGAACCATTGCAGAAGTCCCGGGTCCAAATGAAGCAAAAGCCCTGCTTCAATGTTTGTTAGATAAGGATTTCTGACCATCTGTTGCTTCTGATGTCTTGTGAAATATTCATGCTTTTGTGGCTCGTTGGTCTAGGGGTATGATTCTCGCTTAGGGTGTGAGAGGTCCCGGGTTCAAATCCCGGACGAGCCCTTGCAGTTGTTCTGTTGTTTTACAGGGCATCATGGCTTTCATAAAAAACGTATTTCGAAGAATTCCAGTTTGTCAGCAGATAGTGTCGGCACATAAAACATTCCTTTGCATTATGGCTTGGTTGTCTAGGAGTATGATTCTCGTTCATGCCGGGAGAAATCCCAGATTCAAATTTTGGTTGAGCCCTTACAGTTGTCTGCTGTTTTGTAAGGGCGTTGTGGCTTACACAGAGGCCTTTTTTTCTGAGAATGCCAGTTCGTCAGCAGATAGTGTTGCCATATAAAGTTAGTGTTTTGCAGTGGCTCGTTGGTCTAGGGGTATGATTCTCGCTTTGGGTGTGAGAGGTCCCGTGTTCAAATCCTGGACGAGCCCTTGCAGATATCATGTGTTTTAAAGGGCACTATGTCTTTCATTAAAATGTCTTTCGAAGAATTCCAGTTTGTCAGCAGATAGTGTCGCCACATAAAACATTCCTTTGCATAGTGGCTTGCTGGTCTAGGCGTGTGATTTTCGTTCATGCAATGAGAAATCCCAGATTCAAATTTCGGTTGAGCCCTTACAGTTGTCTGCTGTTTTGTAAGGTCGTTGTGGCTAACACAGAGGCCTTTTTTCTGAGAATGCCAGTTTGTCAGCAGATAGTGTTGCTATGTAAAGTAGCTGATTTGCAGTGGCTTGGTGGTCTAGGGGTATGATTCTCGCTTTGGTTGCGAGAAGACCCGGGTTCAATTCCTGAATAAGCTCTTGCAGGTGTACTGTGTTTTACAGGGCATTATGTCTTTCGTAAAAATGTCTTTCAAAGAATTCCTATTTGTCAGCAGATAGTGTCGCCACATAAAATATTTCTTGCATAGTTGCTTGCTGGTCTAGGAGTATGATTCTCGTTCATGCCATGAGAAATCCTAGGTTCAAATTTCAGTTGAACCCTCACAGTTGTCCTTTGTTTTGTAAGGGCGTTGTGGCTTACACAGAGGCCTTTTTTTCTGAGAATGCCGGTTTGTCAGCAGATAGTGTTGCCATGTAAAATGGCTGTTTTGCAGTTGCTCGTTGGTCTAAGGCTTGATTCTCGCATAAGGTGCGAGAGGTCCCGTTTTCAAATCCTGGACGAACCATTGCAGAAGTCCCGGGTCCAAATAAAGCAAAAGCCCTGCTTCAATGTTTGTTAGATAAAGATTTCTGACCATGTGTTGCTTCTGATGTCTTGTGAAATATTCAAGCTGTTGTGGCTCGTTGGTCTAGGGGTATGATTCTCGCTTAGGGTCAAGAGGTCCCGGGTTCAAGTCCCGGACGAGCCCTTGCAGTTATTCTGTTGTTTCATGGGGCATTATGGCTTTCATAAAAAACGTTTTTCGATGAATTCCAGTTTGTCAGCAGATAGTGTCGGCACATAAAACATTCCTTTGCATAGTGGCTTGGTTGTCTAGGAGTATGATTCTCGTTCATGCCGTGATAAATCCCAGATTCAAATTTCGGTTGAGCCCTTACAGTTGTCTGCTGTTTTGTAAGGGCGTTGTGGCTTACAGAGGCCTTTTTTCTGAGAATGCCAGTTCGTCAGCAGATAGTGTTGCCATATAAAGTTAGTGTTTTGCAGTGGCTCGTTGGTCTAGGGGTATGATTCTTGCTTAGGGTGCCCTTGATTCGTTAGAGAAAGTTTTCTGACTATCTGATGCTTCTCACGCCATGTGAAATTCTTTAAATTATGTGGCTCGTTGGTCTAGGGGTATGATTCTCGCTTCGGGTGTGAGAGGTCCCGGGTTCAAATCCTGGACGAGCCCTTGCAGATGTCATGTGTCTTACAGGGCACTATGTCTTTAATTAAAATGTCTTTCGAAGAATTCCAGTTTGTTAGCAGATAGTGTCGCCACATAAAACATTCGTTTGCATAGTGGCTTGCTGGCCTAGGCGTGTGATTTTCGTTCATGCAATGAGAAATCCCAGATTAAAATTTCGGGTGAGCCCTTACAGTTGTCTGCTGTTTTGTAAGGTCGTTGTGGCTTACACAGAGGCCTTCTTTCTGAGAATGCCAGTTTGTCAGCAGACAGTGTTGCCATATAAAGTTTCTGTTTTGCAGTGGCTCGGTGGTCTAGGGGTATGATTCTCACTTAGGGTGCGCTTGATTCGTTCGAAAAAGATTTCTGACTATCTGACGCCTTGTGAAATTCTCTCAATTTAGTGGCTCATTGGTCTATGGGTATGATTCTCGCTTCGGTTGCGAGAGGACCCGGGTTTAATTCCCGGATGAGCCCTTGCAGGTGTACTGTGTTTTACAGGGCATTATTTCTTTCGTAAAAACGTCTTTCAAAGAATTCCAATTTGTCAGCAGATAGTTTCGCCACATAAAATATTTCTTGCATAGTGGCTTGCTGGTCTAGGAGTATGATTCTCGTTCATGCCATGAGAAATCCTAGGTTCAAATTTCAGTTGAACCCTCACAGTTGTCCTTTGTTTTGTAAGGGCATTGTGGCTTACACGGAGGCCTTTTTTCTGAGAATGCTGGTTTGTCAGCAGATAGTGTTGCCATGTAAAGTGGCTGTTTTGCAGTTGCTCGTTGGTCTACGGGCTTGATTCTCGCATAAGGTGCGAGAGGTCCCGTTTTCAAATCCTGGACGAACCATTGCAGAAGTCCCGGGTCCAAATGAAGCAAATGCCCTGCTTCAATGTTTGGTAGATAAGGATTTCTGACCATCTGTTGCTTCTGGTGTCTTGTAAAATATTTATACTTTTGTGGCTCGTTGGTCTAGGGGTATGATTCTCGCTTAGGGTGCGAGAGGTCCCAGGTTCAAATCCCGGACGAGCCCTTGCAGTTGTTCTGTTGTTTTACAGGGCATCATGGCTTTCATAAAAAACGTATTTCGAAGAATTCCAGTTTGTCAGCAGATAGTGTCGGCACATAAAACATTCCTTTGCACAGTGGCTTGCTTGTCTAGGAGTATGATTCTCGTTCATGCCGGGAGAAATCCCAGATTCAAATTTTGGTTGAGCCCTTACAGTTGTCCTTTGTTTTGTAAGGGCATTGTGGCTTACACAGAGGCCTTTTTTCTGAGAATGCTGGTTTGTCAGCAGATAGTGTTGCCATGTAAAGTTGCTGTTTTGCAGTAGCTCGTTGGTCTACGGGCTTGATTCTCGCATAAGTTGCAAGAGGTCCCGTTTTCAAATCGTGGACGAACCATTGTAGAAGTCCCGGGTCCAAATGAAGCAAAAGCCCTGCTTCAATGTTTGTTAGATAAGGATTTCTGACCATCTGTTGCTTCTGAAGTCTTATGAAATATTCAAGCTTTGGGGTTTGTTGGTCTAGGGGTATGATTCTCGCTTAGGGTGTGAAAAGCCCTGGGTTCAAATCGCGGATGAGCACTTGTAGTTTCTCTGTTGTTTAACAGGGCATTATGGCTTACATAAAAAACGTTTTTCGAAGAATTCCAATTTGTCAGCGGATAGTCTCTGCACATAAAACATTCCTTTGCATAGTGGCTTGGTTGTCTAGGAGTATGATTCTCGTTCATGGCGTGAGAAATCCCAGATTCAAATTTCGGTTGAGCCCTTACAGTTGTCTGCTGTTTTGTATGGGCGTTGTGGCTTACACAGAGGCCTTTTTTTCTGAGAATGCCGGTTTGTCAGCAGATAGTGTTGCCATGTAAAGTGGCTGTTTTGCAGTTGCTCGTTGGTCTACGGGCTTGATTCTCGCATAAGGGGCGAGAGGTCCCATTTTCAAATCCTGGACGAACCATTGCAGAAGTCCCGGGTCCAAATGAAGCAAAAGCCCTGCTTCAATGTTTGTTAGATAAGGATTTCTGACCATCTGTTGCTTCTGATGTCTTGTGAAATATTCATGCTTTTGTGGCTCGTTGGTCTAGGGGTATGATTCTCGCTTAGGGTGTGAGAGGTCCCTGGTTCAAATCCCGGACAAGCCCTTACAGTTGTTCTGTTGTTTTACAGGGCATCATGGCTTTCATAAAAAACATATTTCGAAGAATTCCAGTTTGTCAGCAGATAGTGTCGGCACATAAAACATTCCTTTGCATTATGGCTTGGTTGTCTAGGAGTATGATTCTTGTTCATGCCGGGAGAAATCCCAGATTCAAATTTTGGTTGAGCCCTTACAGTTGTCTGCTGTTTTGTAAGGGCGTTGTGGCTTACACAGAGGCCTTTTTTCTGAGAATGCCAGTTCGTCAGCAGATAGTGTTGCCATATAAAGTTAGTGTTTTGCAGTGGCTCGTTGGTCTAGGGGTATGATTCTTGCTTAGGGTGCCCTTGATTCGTCAGAGAAAGTTTTCTGACTATCTGATGCTTCTGACACCATGTGAAATTAATTCAATTTAGTGGCTTGCTGGTCTAGGAGTATGATTTTCGTTCATTCAATGAAAAATCCCAGATTCAAATTTCGGTTGAGCCCTTACAGTTGTGTGCTGTTTTGTAAGGTCGTTGTGGCTCACACAAAATCCTTTTTTCTGAGAATGCCAGTTTGTCAGCAGATAATGTTGCCATATAAAGTTGCTGTTTTGCAGTTACTCGGTGGTCTAAGGGTATGATTCTCACTTAGGGTGCCCTTGATTCGTTAGAGAAAGATTTCTGTCTATCTGACGTCTTGTGAAATTCTCTCAATTTAGTGGCTCGTTGGTCTAGGGGGATGATTCTCGCTTCGGGTGTGAGAGGTACCGGGTTCAAATCCCGGACGAGCCCTTGCAGATGTTATGTGTTTTACAGGGCACTATGTCTTTCATTAAAATGTCTTTCGAAGAATTCCAGTTTGTCAGCAGATAGTGTCGCCGCATAAAACATTCCTTTGCATAGTGGCTTGCTGGTCTAGGAGTATCATTTTCGTTCATGCAATGAAAAATCCCAGATTCAAATTTCGGTTGAGCCCTTACAGTTGTCTGCTGTTTTGTAAGGTCGTTGTGGCTTACACAGAGGCCTTTTTTCTGAGAATGCCAGTTTGTCAGCAGATAGTGTTGCCATGTAAAGAGGCTGTTTTGTAGTTGCTCGTTGGTCTACGGGCTTGATTCTCGCATAAGGTGCGAGAGGTCCCGTTTTCAAATCCTGGACGAACCATTGCAGAAGTCCCGGGTCCAAATGAAGCAAAAGCCCTGCTTCAATGTTTGTTAGATAAGGATTTCTGACCATCTGTTGCTTCTGATGTCTTGTGAAATGTTCAAGCTTTTGTGGCTCGTTGGTCTAGGTGTATGATTCTCGCTTAGGGTGCGAGAGGTCCCGGGTTCAAATTCCGGACGAGCCCTTGCAGTTATTCTGTTGTTTTACAGGGCATAATGTCTTTCATAAAAATGTCTTCCGAAGAATTTCAATTTGTCAGCAGATAGTGTCCCCACATAAAACATTCCTTTGCATAGTGGCTTGCTGGTCTAGGAGTATGATTTTCGTTCATTCAATGAAAAATCCCAGATTCAAATTTCGGTTGAGTCCTTACAGTTGTCTGCTGTTTTGTAAGGTCATTGTGGCTCACACAAAATCCTTTTTTCTGAGAATGCCAGTTTGTCAGCAGATAGTGTTGCCATATAAAGTGACTGTTTTGCAGTGGCTCTGTGGTCTAAGGGTATGATTCTCACTTAGGGTGCCCTTGATTCGTTAGAGAAAGATTTCTGTCTATCTGACGTCTTGTGAAATTCTCTCAATTGAGTGGCTCATCTTTTCTTTTAATGGTTTTTAATTGTGTTAGTTTTAATACAAGAGGTCTTTTTGAATGTTGGAAAATTTGACAAGGTAAAGGAACTGTGCAAAAAACAAAACTTAATTTGTTTACAAGAGACTAATTGGAATGATGGCGTGATGGAAGATTTTAAAAGGAGATGAGGGGGCAAATATTTTATAACAGAGAGGGGTCGCTATTTTAGTCAAAGAAGATATAAAGAATGATGTAGAAGAAATATACAATGATAAAGAGGGAAAATGCCTTACCATTAGAATGAGAGAAAATAATACAACATTATGTAACATTCATACTCAAGTAGCAGAAAAAGAAAAGGACTTTTTTAACAGAATAAATGATCTAATGATTTTATGGGGAGAAACTATTTTAATTGGAGATTTTAACACGGTTTTTAATAGAATTGATTTAGTGGATGGCATAGTTTTTAGGAATGACACTGGGAGAAAAGAGTTGCAGAAACTAATGGCAGAGCACAAAGTAGTGGACATATGGAGAGTAAGAATGAAGGAAAAAGAGAATATTCAAGAAGACAGTTAGTAGATGGTAACTTAAAGCAAAGTAGGATTGATTTAATTTTATGCAAGGAAAAAGTGGGTGATTTTATACAGAGTGTTTATTTTAAAGAAACAGCGCTAAGTGACCACAAGTTCACCTTCGGTTGGGGAACTCCAGTGCTATAAGTGGATTTGATGTTCTAAATCCACGTATAGAAGGATTCGGTTCAGAAGCCGCTTGTCTGAAAGAGTATTGAACGGGCCAATGAAAGCAATGAATTGGCAGCGTAAGCTTGCGCAGGAGTGCTGCATTGCCAATTAACTGAGCATATAAGCACACCTGGAGCCAGCAAATGCCATCCTTTTCGCTTCAGAGACTTTTCTGATCGAGTCGATGAGGGTTCCTCCTGCTGTGATCCAGCGATGCCGAGCGAACAAGAGCTTCTCCCGGTCCAGAATGTCTACAACGCAGCAGCAGACAGTCGAGCTGGGTTTTCTCCCTTGCCTGGCGTGCCTTTGGGTCTGGTCCTCCAGAGCGGTGCGTATAAAGTTGCAAATTCGGACTACTAAGTCCGCTGCGTGTGCTTTGGGGAGGACGATGTCCACACTAGTGGTCCAGGAGCGCCACCCCTGACTAAAACTTGGCTGATATGCGCGAAGTTAACAAAGTCCGCTTTCTTGACTTGCCCATATCCCAAGCTGGTCGGCGACACGGTCTGCGAATTCACCCAGGAATTCGAGGCAGTGAGAGAGCAGTCCGATGGGTGATGTCTTATCGGCGGCTCCGTAAGCCAGCTCCGCCCGCCGTGCCATCTATAACTGCTCCTTGCCGAAGGCGCCCGCCTACGAGAGGTGCACCACCCCCGCATACGCCTCTGGCGAAGCGAGCGCGTCGAGCACCTCGGAAGCAGGCAGCTCCCCCTGCCCAGAATGCTAAGTCCGGCAACGGACCGCGAAGTGTCCCTGGGACAGGTCATCTGGAGAAGAGGGAACTTGCTCTTTCCCTACTGGAGGGCGGGGCGCCATTTCCAACGGCACCTTTTACTGCCAATAAAATAAAGGGCACTTTTCCACTTCCCCGGATGTGACAGCCCGAAATCTGCCAGTCTGAGACACTGTGCTCTCTAGCTTGCAGGTTCGGTGCGCTCCGCCAGTGGCTCACGAGCGCTGGGGGCCCTGCCAGTCTGGGACCCGCTGCCTCTCAGCTCGCAGGGTCTACATGCTCCGCCAGCGGCTCACGGGTGCTGGGGGGACGGTCTCTCTTCTCCCAGCCCCTTAGCCCCCTCTCCGGAGTCAGGGTACGGAGTCAGATCGAATCACTCTCCTCCAGCTCTTCTGTGGGACCCTCGCGCTCCCCGGATCAGCACACCCGCTCCGCGCTGCCCCTCCGCTGGTACGTCAGCGATTGCTGCGATGAAGCCATTAGCGAGGGCTCTGCCTGCCAGGTTCACGGGCGTGTATTTCACCACGGTCAATTCCCTGTCCGCCCCTGTCTTGCGAGAGGAGATTGCTGTCCTCCTGGCGAAGGGTGCAATCGAGCCAGTTCCTCCAGCCGAGATGGAGAGCGGGTTTTACAGCCCGTGCTTCATCGTACCCAAAATGAGTGGTGGGTCACGGCCAATCCTAGATCTGCGGGTTTTGAACCGCTGCCTTTGCAAGCTGTTGTTCAGAATGCTCACGCAGAAGCGCATCCTCCGATGCGTTCGTCCTCAGGATTGGTTTGCAGCTATAGACCTGAAGGACGCGTATTTTCATGTCTCCATTCTTCCGTGCCACCGTCAGTTCCTTCGGTTTGCGTTCGAGGGTCAAGCGTGGCAATACAAGGTCCTCCCCTTTGGGCTCTCTCTGTCTCCGCGGGTCTTCACCAAACTAGCGGAGGGTGCCTTAGCGCCCCTTCGGCTCGCGGGCATCCACATACTCAATTATCTCAACGACTGGCTGATTTAGCCCACTCACGGGAGCAATTGACTATGCACAGAGACGAGGTGCTCCGGCATCTTCGCCTATTGGGGTTGCAGGTCAACCGGGAAAAGAGTAAACTCGCCCTGGTGCAGAGGATCTCTTTTCTCGGGATGGTGCTGGACTCGGTCACCATGGTAGCGCGCCTCTCTCTGGAGAGTGCGCACGCCTGTTACTGAACTGTCTGAGGGAGCTCGACAGCAAAGTAGTGGTCCCACTGAAATATTTTTAGAGGCTCCTGGGGCATATGGCATCCTGTCACGCCGCTCGGACTGCTCCATATGAGACCACTTCAGCACTGGCTTCGAGATCGAGTTCCAAGACGCGCATGGCATGCGGGCACACACCGAGTCTCTGTTACTGCGCTGTGTTGCCGCACCCTCAGCCCCTGGAACGACCCCTCGTTCCTGCAGGCCGGTGTGCCTCTGGGACAGGTGTCCAGTCATGTTGTTGTCTTAACAGATGCTTCCATCACGGACTGGGGAGCCGTGTGTCGCGGGCATGCAGCTGCGGGCCCAACTGGACCTGGATATCAGAGCTCTCCCTCCTCGTGACGGCCCTCCCCTGGCAGATCCCTTTGAGAGAGGACCTACTTTCTCAGGGACAAGGCACCATCTGGCACCCTCGCCCCGATCTCTGGAACCTCCACGTGTGGTCCCTAGATGCGAGAAAGACTTAGGTAACCTGCCGTCTGCGGTGGTTGATACCATCACTCAGGCTAGAACCCCCTCCACGAGGCGCGCCTACTCCCAATAGTTCGGTTTGGGGCACCAGCAGCACCGTTTCTGCAAATTAAGTTAGTTTTGGGTAACCAGCAGCACAGTTTCCTGCAAAGTTAATTGTGGGTAACCATCGGTACCGTTTCAGAAAGCGAGAAGCCTTAAATCACCGGTCCACTCTGACATCCATGACCCTCAAGCTCTGGCCTCAAGCCGGACAGGGTGTGACCTCTCGGGCCTTTCTCTGCCGGAGGTACGGGCTGCCGTAACTGGTTATCGCTGACCTGCCGTCAAGGTTTCAGGGAAGGCGTGATTTAGTGGACTTAGGTTTTGAGCGATACACATTTTAGATCTCCAGGGTAGCGCCTGCGCCCCGCAAGCCGGCTCCGGTCGTCCGTTTTGGGCATGGTGCATAGATTGAGTGTGGGTTGGTGGTGTCCGGTCAACTCCGTGGCTATAGATCATCGGGACATGTCTGCCAATCCCTGCCCTGGCTTGCACACTTTCCCCCGGGTATGCATAGCCCCGTGGCTCGGTGAAGTGGAAGTTCTGGTGCTTCAATAGCGACGTTGTGGCTGGGCCCCGCAAGCCGGCTCTGGTCGTCCGTTTTGGGCATGGTGCTGCATAGATTGAGTGTGGGTTGGTGGTGACCGGTCAACTCCGTGGCTATAGATCACCGGGACATGTCTGCCAATCCCTGCCCTGGCTTGCACACTTTCCCCCGGGTATGCATAGCCCCGTGGCTCGGTGAAGTGGAAGTTCTGGTGCTTCAATAGCGACGTTGTGGCTGGGCCCCGCAAGCCGGCTCTGGTCGTCCGTTTTGGGCATGGTGCTGCATAGATTGAGTGTGGGTTGGTGGTGACCGGTCAACTCCGTGGCTATAGATCATCGGGACATGTCTGCCAATCCCTGCCCTGGCTTGCACACTTTCCCCCGGGTATGCATAGCCCCGTGGCTCGGTGAAGTGGAAGTTCTGGTGCTTCAATAGCGACGTTGTGGCTGGGCCCCGCAAGCCGGCTCTGGTCGTCCGTTTTGGGCATGGTGCTGCATAGATTGAGTGTGGGTTGGTGGTGTCCGGTCAACTCCGTGGCTATAGATCATCGGGACATGTCTGCCAATCCCTGCCCTGGCTTGCACACTTTCCCCCGGGTATGCATAGCCCCGTGGCTCGGTGAAGTGGAAGTTCTGGTGCTTCAATAGCGACGTTGTGGCTGGGCCCCGCAAGCCGGCTCTGGTCGTCCGTTTTGGGCATGGTGCTGCATAGATTGAGTGTGGGTTGGTGGTGTCCGGTCAACTCCGTGGCTATAGATCATCGGGACATGTCTGCCAATCCCTGCCCTGGCTTGCACACTTTCCCCCGGGTATGCATAGCCCCGTGGCTCGGTGAAGTGGAAGTTCTGGTGCTTCAATAGCGACGTTGTGGCTGGGCCCCGCAAGCCGGCTCTGGTCGTCCGTTTTGGGCATGGTGCTGCATAGATTGAGTGTGGGTTGGTGGTGTCCGGTCAACTCCGTGGCTATAGATCATCGGGACATGTCTGCCAATCCCTGCCCTGGCTTGCACACTTTCCCCCGGGTATGCATAGCCCCGTGGCTCGGTGAAGTGGAAGTTCTGGTGCTTCAATAGCGACGTTGTGGCTGGGCCCCGCAAGCCGGCTCTGGTCGTCCGTTTTGGGCATGGTGCTGCATAGATTGAGTGTGGGTTGGTGGTGACCGGTCAACTCCGTGGCTATAGATCACCGGGACATGTCTGCCAATCCCTGCCCTGGCTTGCACACTTTCCCCTGGGTGTGCATTGCCCCGTGGCTCGGTGAAGTGCAAGTTCTGGTGCTTCAATAGCGGCGTTGTGGCTGCGCCCCGCAAGCCGTCTACCAAGAGAATAAAGGCGGTAAGAGCACCAACGGCGGCCGGCCAAACTCCAGTAGTGACAGCCAGGTGGGTCACCAGCAGCACACAATACTCAATTGGGCCACCAGCAGCACGCAATACTCAATTGGGCCACTAGCGTCACACAATACTCGATTGGGTCACCAGCGGCACGCAGCCCCCAAATCCAAATAGTAAAGGCAAGGTGGGCAACCAGCGTCAAACAATACTCGATTGGGTCACCAGCGGCACGCAGCCCCCAAATCCAAATAGTAAAGGCGAGGTGGGCAACCAGCGTCAAACAATACTCGATTGGGTCACCAGCGGCACGCAGCCCTCAAATCCAAATAGTAAAGGCCAAGAGGGCCACCAGCGGCACGCATTACTGAAATGGGTCACCAGCAGCACGTGAGTCTGTCAAGTGCATTTTAACAAAGTCAGTGTCCCCGGGCTTAATAGTGGGGTGCCCGGGCACGGCTGGTGAACGGGTTCCATGTGGTGGGGTCGTAGGCCGGCCCATGTCTCCCGGCTTCAAGCCCAGGCCGGCCAGCCAGCCAGCCAGCCAGCCAGCCACCCCCAATCCAGCCAGGCCAGGTCAGGTCAGGCAAGCCCAGGCCGGCCAGCCAGCCAGCCAGCCAGCCACCCCCAGCCCAGCCAGGCCAGGCCAGGTCAGGCAAGCCCAGGCCGGCCAGCCAGCCAGCCAGCCAGCCACCCCCAGCCCAGCCAGGCCAGGCCAGGTCAGGCAAGCCCAGGCCGGCCAGCCAGCCAGCCAGCCAGACAGGCCAGGCCAGGTCAGGCAAGCCCAGGCCGGCCAGCCAGCCAGCCAGCCAGCCACCCCCAATCCAGCCAGGCCAGGCCAGGTCAGGCAAGCCCAGGCCGGCCAGCCAGCCAGCCAGCCAGCCAGCCACCCCCAATCCAGCCAGGCCAGGCCAGGTCAGGCAAGCCCAGGCCGGCCAGCCAGCCAGCCAGCCAAGTCCAGCCAAGCCCACCCCCAGTCAGCCAGCCAGCCAGCCAGCCAGCCAGGCCAGGCCAGCCAAGCCCAGCCCAGCCCACCCCCAGTCAGCCAGCCAGCCAGGCCAGGCCAGGCCAGCCAAGCCCAGCCCAGCCCACCCCCAGTCAGCCAGCCAGCCAGCCAGCCCAGGCCAGCCAAGCCCACCCCCAGTCAGCCAGCCAGCCAGCCAGCCAAGCCCACCCCCAGTCAGCCAGCCAGCCAGCCAGCCAGGCCAGGCCAGGCCAGGCCAGCCAAGCCCAGCCCAGCCCAGCCCAGCCCACCCTCAGTCAGCCAGCCAGCCAGCCAGGCCAGGCCAGGCCAGCCAAGCCCAGCCCCAGTCAGCCAGCCAGCCAGCCAGCCAGCCCAGGCCAGCCAAGCCCACCCCCAGTCAGCCAGCCAGCCAGCCAGCCAGCCCAGGCCAGCCCAGCCCACCCCCAGTCAGCCAGCCAGCCAGCCAGCCAGCCCAGGCCAGCCAAGCCCACCCCCAGTCAGCCAGCCAGCCAGCCAGCCAGCCAGCCAGGCCAGGCCAGGCCAGCCCAGCCCAGCCCAGCCCACCCCCAGTCAGCCAGCCAGCCAGCCAGGCCAGGCCAGGCCAGGCCAGCCAAGCCCAGCCCACCCCCAGTCAGCCAGCCAGCCAGCCAGCCAGCCCAGGCCAGCCAAGCCCACCCCCAGTCAGCCAGCCAGCCAGCCAGCCAGCCCAGGCCAGCCAAGCCCACCCCCAGTCAGCCAGCCAGCCAGCCAGCCAGGCCAGGCCAGGCCAGCCAAGCCCAGCCCACCCCCAGTCAGCCAGCCAGCCAGCCAGCCAGCCAAGCCCACCCCCAGTCAGCCAGCCAGCCAGCCAGGCCAGGCCAGGCCAGGCCAGGCCAGCCAAGCCCAGCCCACCCCCAGTCAGCCAGCCAGCCAGCCAGCCAGCCCAGGCCAGCCAAGCCCACCCCCAGTCAGCCAGCCAGCCAGCCAGCCAGGCCAGGCCAGGCCAGGCCAGGCCAGCCAAGCCCAGCCCAGCCCAGCCCAGCCCAGCCCAGCCCAGCCCACCCTCAGTCAGCCAGCCAGGCCAGCCAAGCCCAGCCCACCCCCAGTCAGCCAGCCAGCCAGCCAGCCAGCCCAGGCCAGCCAAGCCCACCCCCAGTCAGCCAGCCAGCCAGCCAGCCAGCCAGCCAAGCCCACCCCCAGTCAGCCAGCCAGCCAGCCAGCCAGCCAGCCAGGCCAGGCCAGGCCAGGCCAGGCCAGGCCAGCCCAGCCCAGCCCAGCCCACCCCCAGTCAGCCAGCCAGCCAGCCAGGCCAGGCCAGGCCAGCCAAGCCCAGCCCACCCCCAGTCAGCCAGCCAGCCAGCCAGCCAGCCAGCCAAGCCCACCCCCAGTCAGCCAGCCAGCCAGCCAGCCAGCCAGCCAAGCCCACCCCCAGTCAGCCAGCCAGCCAGCCAGGCCAGGCCAGGCCAGGCCAGGCCAGCCAAGCCCAGCCCAGCCCAGCCCAGCCCAGCCCAGCCCACCCCCAGTCAGCCAGCCAGCCAGCCAGGCCAGGCCAGGCCAGCCAAGCCCAGCCCACCCCCAGTCAGCCAGCCAGCCAGCCAGCCAGCCCAGGCCAGCCAAGCCCACCCCCAGTCAGCCAGCCAGCCAGCCAGCCAGCCAGCCAGGCCAGGCCAGGCCAGCCCAGCCCAGCCCACCCCCAGTCAGCCAGCCAGCCAGCCAGGCCAGGCCAGGCCAGGCCAGGCCAGGCCAGGCCAGGCCAGGCCAGCCAAGCCCAGCCCACCCCCAGTCAGCCAGCCAGCCAGCCAGCCAGCCAGCCAGCCCAGGCCAGCCAAGCCCACCCCCAGTCAGCCAGCCAGCCAGCCAGGCCAGGCCAGGCCAGCCAAGCCCAGCCCACCCCCAGTCAGCCAGCCAGCCAGCCAGCCAGCCCAGGCCAGCCAAGCCCACCCCCAGTCAGCCAGCCAGCCAGCCAGCCAGCCAGCCAGGCCAGGCCAGGCCAGCCCAGCCCAGCCCACCCCAGTCAGCCAGCCAGCCAGCCAGGCCAGGCCAGGCCAGGCCAGGCCAGGCCAGGCCAGGCCAGGCCAGCCAAGCCCAGCCCACCCCCAGTCAGCCAGCCAGCCAGCCAGCCAGCCAGCCAGCCCAGGCCAGCCAAGCCCACCCCCAGTCAGCCAGCCAGCCAGCCAGCCAGCCAGCCAGGCCAGGCCAGGCCAGGCCAGGCCAGCCCAGCCCAGCCCAGCCCAGCCCCAGTCAGCCAGCCAGCCAGCCAGCCAGCCAGCCAGGCCAGGCCAGCCCAGCCCAGCCCAGCCCAGCCCAGCCCAGGCCAGCCAAGCCAGCCCACCCCCAGTCAGCCAGCCAGCCAGCCAGCCAGGCCAGGCCAGGCCAGCCAAGCCCAGCCCAGCCCACCCCCAGTCAGCCAGCCAGCCAGCCAGCCCAGGCCAGCCAAGCCCACCCCCAGTCAGCCAGCCAGCCAGCCAGGCCAGGCCAGCCCAGCCCAGCCCAGCCAGCCAGCCAGCCAGCCCAGGCCAGCCAAGCCAGCCCAGGCCAACCCAACCAGCCCAGGCCAGCCAAGCCAGCCCACCCCCAGTCAGCCAGCCAGCCAGCCAGCCAGGCCAGTCAGTCAAGCCAAGCACAATGTCAGTTGTGGGTAACCAGCAGCACCAATCTGAGAGACAAAGTTATTTTTGGGTGACCAGCAGCACAGTTTCATTGCAAAGTTAGTTGTGGGTAACCATCGGTACCGTTTCTGAAAGCGAGAAGCCTTAAATCACCAGTCCACTCCGACATCCATGACCCTCGAGCTCTGGCCTCAAGCCGGGCAGGGTGTGACCTCTCGGGCCTTTCCCTGCCGGACGTCCGGGTAACCGTAGCTGGTTATCGCTGACCTGCCGTCGAGGTTTCGGGGAAGGCGTGATTTAGCGGACTTAGGTTTTGAGCGCGTAACTACGTGCCACCGCCTTCCACCACATGACCGATGGGAAATGTGCGCGATGCCCCAGGGGCAGGCCCCTCGCCCGGTCATCTGACAAAGGGGACCGCTGTGGGTGGGGTGAGATCCTCCCCGATTTGGGCATTCGAAAGGAGGGCGAGGTGGGTCTTCACCCGGTCCTCGACCCTAGCTTATTGGGTGAAATAGACTCAGATGGCCCGTCTGCCTCGGAATGTCCTACATTGACGGGAATAGGTGCGTAAGTTGGTGTTGTGCGTGCGCCTTAACCGGGCAGCATCCCTCCCTGTCCTCCCCACCCTCCCGGGCTGGACCCCGGGCGTGTTGGCTGGCGGCGGGGTAGGATTGGTGTGCCGGGTAGGTGTGCGCGGCATCTCTGGCGCAGTTGTTCCCGTTACGAAGCACGAACCTTCCTGGTGATGGCCTCGATTAGAAGCCATGCCCGTTCGCGGCATACCCCAACCCCCCTTCTGCGTGAAGGCCGGATGGGTGGCGGGTAGGCAGTGGGTAACCGCCGCCTCTCCCCCCCTCTCCCTCTGGCATTTTACCTGATGTGTGAGGGGCTACCTGGTTGATCCTGCCAGTAATATATGCTTGTCTCAAAGATTAAGCCATGCAAGTCTAAGTGCACACGGACGGTACAGTGAAACTGCGAATGGCTCATTAAATCAGTTATGGTTCCTTTGATCGCTCCTCCCGGTTACTTGGATAACTGTGGCAATTCCAGAGCTAATACATGCCAACGAGCGCCGACCTGGGCCGCCCTTCTCCCCCTATGTGGCGGGGTGGGGTGGGTCCCCGGGGACGCGTGCATTTATCAGATCCAAAACCCATGCGGGTGCGCGGGCGGTGGAGAGGGGGGCCTCGCGCCTACCCGCCGCCGTCCGCCCCCGGCCTCGCTTTGGTGACTCTAGATAACCTCGGGCCGATCGCACGCCCTCGCGGCGGCGACGGTTCATTCGAATGTCTGCCCTATCAACTTTCGATGGTAGGTCCGTCGCCTACCATGGTGACCACGGGTGACGGGGAATCAGGGTTCGATTCCGGAGAGGGAGCCTGAGAAACGGCTACCACATCCAAGGAAGGCAGCAGGCGCGCAAATTACCCATTTCCGACACGGAGAGGTAGTGACGAAAAATAACAATGCAGGTCTCCTTCGAGGCCCTGTAATTGGAATGAGCGTATCCTAAACCCATGGGCGAGGACCCATTGGAGGGCAAGTCTGGTGCCAGCAGCCGCGGTAATTCCAGCTCCAATAGCGTATGCTAACGTTGCTGCAGTTAAAAAGCTCGTAGTTGGATCTCGGGGACCGGGCCGCGCGGTCCGCCGTGAGGCGAGCCACCGCCGGTCCCGGACCCCCAGGCCTCCCGGCGCCCCCCGGATGCCCTTGACTGGGTGTCCTCGGCTTGGGGCCCGGAGCGTTTACTTTGAAAAAATTAGAGTGTTCAAGGCAGGGCCGACTGCGCCCTTATGAATACCCCAGCTAGGAATAATGGAATAGGACCCCGGTTCTATTTTCTGTGGGTTTCCGGAACCCGGGGCCATGATTGAGAGGGACGGCCGGGGGCATTCGTATTGCGCCGCTAGAGGTGAAATTCTTGGACCGGCGCAAGACGGACTGGAGCGAAAGCGTTTGCCAAGAACGTTTTCATTAATCAAGAACGAAAGTCGGAGGTTCGAAGACGATCAGATACCGTCGTAGTTCCGACCGTAAACGATGCCGACCCGCGATCCGGCGGCGTTACTACCACAATGACCCGCCGGGCAGCGTGTGGGAAACCACGAGTCTCTGGGCTCTGGGGGGAGTATGGTTGCAAAGCTGAAACTTAAAGGAATTGACGGAA